>NW_023361469.1:0-204135 GCF_001411555.2 Juglans regia
TGAAATGTGGAAAGGTACACATGCTACTGATTATGACTCTTTACATATTTTTGGATGCCCAGCTTACTATCATGCTAAAGAAAGTAAGCTTGATCCTAGAGCTAAGAAAGCAAAATTCTTAGGCTTTAGTATTGGTGTAAAAGGGTATAGACTCTGGTGCATAGAGTCAAAGAAGGTAATAATCAGTAGAGATGTTACATTCAACGAGTCTGAGATGCTCAAGTCACATGAGCATAAAGACTCCCATGAAGGCAGCCATGATAGCGAAGTATCTTATGAGTCGCAGAAGGTGAAGTTTATTACGCCAAAAGAATCAGGAGTCGCTAATGGAGAGCATGGACAACTTGAAGTTGATAGCCCAGTCACTATATCTCCAAGCCAACCTGAATCGATTGCAACAAACAGGTCGAGAAGAGAGACACGTTTACCGGCACGTTTTACAGACTTTGTGACGTATGCACTGCCAGCTGAAGGAGATCAAATCCCAACCACTTACAAAGAATCCATACAGTCTAGTGAACAGGCTGAATGGAAAAGTGCAATGAGCGAGGAGATGCAGTCTCTTCATAAGAACCAGACATGGGAGCTTGTGCCGCTTCCAAATGGAAAGAAGTCAATTGGTTGCAAGTGGGTTTTTAATCAGAAAGATGATCAAGCTGCTAAAAGTGGTGTGCGATTCAAAGCTAGATTGGTAGCCAAGGGCTACGCTCAGATAGAGGGAATTGACTATAGTGAAGTATTCTCTCCTGTTGTAAAACACTCATCCATTCGGATATTGCTAGCTTTGGTTGCACAACATGATCTTGAGTTAGCTCAGCTTGACGTAAAGACAGCTTTCTTACATGGTGATCTGGAGGAGGAGATTTATATGTCCCAACCAGAAGGTTTTAAAGAAGCTGGTAAAGAAAAATGGGTTTGCAAACTGAAGAAATCTCTCTATGGGTTGAAGCAGTCACCTCGGCAGTGGTACAAACGCTTCGACCACTTCATGATTGACTTGAAATACACTCGTTGCCAATACGATCACTGTGTGTATTTCAAACAACTTGCAAATGGATCTTTCATATATTTGCTTTTATATGTAGATGACATGTTGATTGCATGTAAAAGCAATGTGGAGATAGATCGATTGAAAACTCAATTGAGTCAAGAATTTGAAATGAAAGATCTAGGAGAAGCACGAAGAATATTGGGGATGGAGATTAATAGAGATAGGGTGAAAAGCACAGTTCACCTCACTCAGAAGCAGTATCTTGAGAGAGTACTACAACGTTTCAACATGAACTTGAAGACGAAACCTGTAAGTACTCCAATGGCCCCATATTTCAAACTTAGTGCATTGCAGTCTCCTAAAAGTGATGAAGAGCGGGACTATATGAAGAATGTCCCGTATGCAAGTGTTGTAGGAAGCTTAATGTATGCCATGGTGTGTACACGACCTGATATCTCTCAGGCCGTCAGTTTAGTTAGCCGATATATGCATAATCCTGGAAAGACACATTGGCATGCTGCTAAATGGATTCTACGGTACATTCTAGGGACCGTAGATCTTGGTTTAAAGTTTGAGAAGAATGAAGATAGTCTAGTAACTGGATATGTTGACTCAGACTATGCTGGTGATCTTGACAAACGACGATCGACAACTGGATATGTGTTCACTATGGCTGGAGGACCAGTTAGTTGGCGATCTATCTTGCAGTCTACAATTGCACTATCCTCAACAGAGGCTGAATACATGGCTGTAACAGAAGCCGTGAAAGAAGCCATTTGGTTACAAGGACTGGTAACAGATTTGGGCTTTAAACAGCAAGAGGGTACCGTTTACTGTGACAGTCAGAGTGCAATTCATCTGGCCAAGAACCAAGTGTATCATTCTCGAACAAAGCATATAGATGTCCGCTTTCACTTCATACGTGAGATATTAGATGAAGGGGACATTCTACTTCAGAAGATTGGCACTGAAGACAATCCAGCAGATATGTTGACGAAAGTCGTCACAGGGATCAAATTCCAACACTGTTTGGAATTAATCAATATCTCACACTGCTGAGCACCTTCAGGTGCATTGGTGCCTTAGGGCGCATTTGATAGCGGAAATCTCTCATGGCAGATATAATGAGTATTTTAACGAGGGGGTGAAATCATTTGAAGGAAGCATCAGTTTGCAGCAGCTTTAAATATGACACACATGGGTGGAGGGGGTGATTGTTAAATATCAACCCAATGTGTGAATATGAATGTGAAATTGTCTTGTAAAGCTGCACCATAAATTAAGCTTTTCCTCAAGCATTTATGGTGTCTCCAAAATATCAGAAATATCTCCCAACAAGTGTCTCAAATTGTCAATAGTGGTGGCTGTAGATTAGTTTGTCCCCTGAGCTTTCTCCTATAAAAGGAGATCAGTTGTAAACGAAATGTGTGTGGAAATCCAAAGAATGCAGTGTAGAGATAGTTTTGTTAGAGTTTGTATATTTTGAAGAAATTTCGAAATATATTGTTTCCGTTACAGTGGATGTAGGCAAGTTGCCGAACCACTTACATATTGTCTCTATCTTGTGTTTGAGTGTGTTTCTGGATGGTTTTGGTACAACATGTATTCCAACACCAAAATTGATATCCAGCTTATCATGTCCAGCCATTGGCAATTAATTCTGACAATGGCGTAGATCCCATGGCCTTATGTTACCAACATTAACAACTTCCATGAAACATCCCCAGGAAACAAATGTCATATAAATTGGCAAGTAACTTCCACATTATCATGTCAACTCTAGTTTGCCTGAACTTAGAATATTATTTCCTTTTTCCCAAGTAGATGAGGTTGAGAGTTTTAGATGTAATTACTTATATGCAAATATGAGAAATATCATCATGCATTCAGCAGTAACTGGAAGGGGTTGATATTTTATTCTATAATCGTGAACTTTATATTCGAAGGAAAATAAGAAGAAAATAGCATCAGAGAACACAGCTTACCTTTCATGCACAACAATATAACTTGAATATCCTCCTTTTGTAATAGTACCATCCGCATCCACATCGTTAAAAGTGAGTGTCATTCCTTTTGCACAATAAACTTCTTCATCATCATTGCAATACTCACAATCCCTGCATGAGTTGACAAGGTTCCACTCCAATATGGTCACCAGCTTTGAAGCGGTGAACATTAGAAAGACAAAACCTCTTTTACAATTCCAGCAATCTCATGTCTGGTGTGCAATTATACAGATCATACATTAGTTCAGGAAACCTAAAACTTCGTGATATACAATTAATCCACTCACCCAGGCATAAAGGATACTTCGAATCCCATGTGTCCATTCCTTGTCCAAATTACATCAGCATAACAAACTCTAACAAAAACTATCTCTACACTGCATTCTTTGTATTTCCACACACTCATTTCGTTTACAACTGATCTCCTTTTATAGGAGAAAGCTCAGGGGACAAACTAATCTACAGCCCCCGCCATTGACAATTTGAGGCACTTGTTGGGAGATATTTCTGATATTTTGGAGACACCATAAATGCTTGAGGACAAGCTTAATTTATGGGGCAGCTATACAAGACAATTTCACATTCATATTCACACGTTGGGTTGATATTTAACAGGACAAAGAACAGAGTTAACTCTTCATCGCTGCCTTGCATCAGAATCCTTCGTACAGCTTGTATAAAATTGAGAGAAGAGAGAAGAATGTTGAAAAATGGGAAGAAGTTTTGCCAAACAATCTGGTTAGTAGGACACGTTAACAAAGCATGAGTAATATCTTCCTCATTATCCAAGCAAAAACAACATAGAGAGTCCACCTCCACATTTCTCCTCCTAAGGTTCACAAGAGTTGGCAAAATATCCTTACAAGCTTTCCAAGCAAACATTTTAACCTTCCTAGGGACTTTCAAATGCCAAATTTTCCTCCAAAGCTTCCTATCTTGCACCTGCAGGGATGTTTCCCCATCTCCACTAGCCTCAATGTTATGAATCAGCTGGTAGGCACTTTTAACAATGAACTTGCCACTTACTTCCTTGTCCCAAATCCACCTATCCACACAAGGACCTGATGATAATCGAACCTTTAGGATCTCCTCAGCAATACTTGGATTAAAGAGAACTCTAATAAGCTGTAAATTCCATGTTCTGGTTGTCCCATCAATTAAACTGTCCACGATTGCTTCTTCATCAATAGCTGACCCATGACTACTATTTTATTTAGGTTGTAACAGTCTAGGACCAGGTAACCAAGGGTCCTTCTAAATCTTCACCAATTCACCATTTCCCACCTAGCACCTACATCCTTTCAGCAGCCATCTCCTTGCTTCAAAAATTGCTCGCCAGGCATAGGAAGGATTATTCCCTAAAGATGCTTGGAAAAAGGTAATGTTGGGGTAATACTTGGCCTAAAAAAGTCTCTGCATCAAGGAATTCTCATTTTGCAAAAGTCACCACCCTTGTTTAGCCAATAGTGACATATTGAAGAAATGTAAATCGCGAAACCCCATCACACCTCTAAATTTGGACACACATAAATTCTTCCAACTCATCCAATGGATTACCTCTCATTACTCCTTTGTCCCCACCAAAACCTCGCCATCATCCTTTCTAACTCTCTGAATAAAGTCACAGGTAGCTTAAAGTAGCTCATAGAATAAGTAGGTATAGATAAGGCAACTGCTAAGAATCTCCCTCCCCCCTTGAGAAAGCAGTTTCTCTTTCCAACTCTGTAAATTTGACCACACTTTTGTCTTAATGGCAGCGGAAGATCTAGATTTAGACCTCCCAACAAAGCTTGGCAGCCCTAAGTATTTATCAAACTGTTGAAAAGTTCTAATACGCCATTAATGCAGCAACTCTTTCTATTTAATGGCATCTACATTTTTCAAAAAGACCATGGTTGTTTTCCCTTTATTTACCTTTTGCCCAGAAGCCATCTCATATTTTGTCAACAAGCATTGAATAAATCTGGTTCTATGAACATCAGCCCGACAGAAAAGAATACTATCGTTAGTAAAGAGAAGGTGGGTTACCATCAAAGCCCCTCTACAAATTTTAACACCTCTCAAGTTCCTTGTCACCTCAGCATCTCTCAATAATGCTATTAGGCCTTCAGAGCAAAAGAGAAAAAGGTAATGGGATAGTGGATCCCCTTGTCTAATGTCCCTTGTAGGTGTAATATGTCCATGAGCATGTCCATTTGTTAATACTGAAAAAGTGATAGTTTGAAAACACTCCATAATAAAGCTAACAAATCTTGGCACAAACCCCAACTTTAGCATGATTTTCTCTAAGAAACCCCATTCAACTCTATCATATGCCTTACTCATGTCTAATTTAATAGACATATACCCTTTCTTTCCATGGCGTTTATTTCGAAAGTAATTCACCAATTCATAAGCTGACAAAACATTATCACTAATCAACCTCCCCGCCCCCCCCCCGACAAAAGCACTCTGAGATTCAGAAATAATGGCAGGTAAAACAACCTTGAGCCTATTAACAATGACCTTAGAAACAAGCTTGTAAACCACATTACAAAGGCTGATTGGGCGAAAATTAGAAACAAACTCACAAGTCTTCTTCTTAGGAATCAAATTTATGAGTGTATTATTTAATTGAGAAGGCAATTTACCTGTGTTTAGGGAATCCAACACCGCAGTTGTTGCACAATCACCAACTATGTGCCAGTAGGACTAAAAAAACACAGCGGACATTCCGTCAGGCCTTGACGCCTTGGTTAATTGCATTTGATTCACAGCTTGTTGTACTTCTTCTGAAACAAAGGGCTTGGAGAGATCAACATTCATTTCGGCAGTAACTCTTTTCTCAACAAAGCTCAATACATCCTCATGATCTCCTTGCACCCCAGACGTGTAAAGATCCTTGAAGAAATCCACAACCAATTCATCTCGTCGTGCACCCTCAAGCCAAATGCCTCTATCATCCTTGACACCCTTTATTAAATTTCTTTTCCTTCAGGGAGATGCCTTATAATGGAAAAATCGTGTGTTTTGATCCCCCTCCTTTAACCTTTGCACCCTAGATCTTTGGTGGCACATCACCTATTCCGTTTCAAGCCACAATTGAAATTCCTTTCGAGCTTCACTAAGGCCACCAGGATTCGGATCATAAGAATGAATAAACTGCACTCTCTCAGGCTTGGCCCTAGCCTCATTCAGCTTCTTCTTAACAAACTTGAAGGACTCTTTGTTCCATGTTTTAAGTTGTTCCCCACAACCCTGAATAAGACTCATAAATCCTTCCATACCCTGGATGCCACCCCTGGTACTGCACACTTGTTCAATAATACTCTCGCACCGTGCCTCTCCCACCCACATTGCCTTAAAGCGAAATTGTTTAGCTTTCCGCGACACAACCTTATAGCAAGAAGATTCAAACAGAATTGGCAAATGATCAGAATGGGCTATGGTCCCATGTTGAACCAGAAATTGCGGGAACAACTAAGTCAATAATTCATTTCCCAGAAACCTATCTAGACGCTCAAGAATATGAGCATTGCCTTCCCTCCCATTCCACCAAGTGAACTTTTTTCCTTTGTACCCCAAATTTCGTAGTTCACAATCGGTTAACACCCCTCGAAAAGCCTCAATCTGAGAAGCTGGTATGAATCTCCCACCTCGTTTTTCATGGGGATGTAATACTTTGTTAAAATCATCCCCCAATAACCATGGAACTTGCTCAACAGAATTAAGGGTTCTAACAAGATTCCAAGTAGAAGATCTACGCGATGCTTTCGGGTGACCATATAGACCTGTAAATCGCCACTCCGTTAAGTCCTCCAGTTTAATATGGGCATCAATATGATATTTTGAGTAAGACCTAATTTCAACTCCCACATCCGAATTCCACAACAAACCCAATCCCCACTTCGCCCATCAGGATTGACAGTAAAACAATTCAAAAAACCTAATTTACGTTTACAAGCATCCATACCTCTTGCTTTCAACTTCGTCTCTTGTAGAAACAACAAATCAGGCTCTTCTCTCACGATTAAATCGCGTAGTGCTCGAATTCCCAATGGGTTCCCAAGCCCACGAGAATTACAACAAATGGTTTTCATGGTTGACGGTAGGGCTGAACGTCAGCCATTGCAGATGAAACAATTGGTACCTCATGAAGAACATAAATCTGGATATCCTCAGAAATACTCCTCCCCTACTTGGCTTGAGTCCCCTTCAACTTTGTGGTCAGCACCCGTTTGCTCGTCCACACTTGTGGAGAATCACCTTCAGCTTTCACTTGTCTCGGTCGATCCCTTTTCCTCCTCCAGACAGATTTAGATGGGCCTAACCTAAGTGGACTTTTAGGGGTGTTAAGAGATGGGCCCAAAACAGGCAGCCCATTACAGAAGGAGAAACTGGGCCCAACATACCTTCCTCTACATCAGCCGTCAGTAATACGTCTTCCACCTACTTTCGAGATTCGCTCCCGCCATTAACCATATCTGCAACGGACTCAGCCACCCCCATTATAGCCCCATTAATGCCATTAACCCCCTCGTTTATCTATTGCACTATCTCTGTAGATAACGGCTCCTCCGTATTTGAATTTCTTTGAGTAACCGTTGTAACACTCCAATGGAAGGCCCAAACCACATAGTCTATACTCCAAAAGGACTAGTCAATGATATAATTGAAGCCCCATTGGAACCTTATAAAGAGCAAGAACTTCTCCTTCTTAAGCAATGTGGGATCTTATACACTACCTACCCTTATCCGTATCATATGGGGTATCACAATCTACCCCCCTTAAATTCCCGACGTCATCTTCAGGCGTGTCCATTGTAGGTGGCATGGCTCAAGTCCCACATTTCTGGTTGGGATAAGCTCTGATACCATTTGTAACGTCCCAATGGAAGGCCTAAATCAGATGGCCAATATTCCAAAAGGACTAGTCAATGATACAATTGGAGCCCTATTGAAACCTTATAAAGAGTAAGAACTTCTCATTTTCAAACAATGTGGGATCCCATATATCACCTATCCTTATCCATATCATATGAGATATCACACGTTGTACTTGTTCTTGGGTATGTAGCAGTGGTGTTTGGGAGCACCTTTGACCCACTACTTTGACCTTCCTTGCCATGATTGACCACCTTGGACCGTTGTCAATGTCCAATCAAGAGCGGTGATGGACTAGCATGCCCAAGATCCCGCAACCATTGTCCATACGACAATTGCCCATTTGAAACATCCCACTGGCCAGACTGCTCGCAATCCCTCTGTACATGCCCAATTCATCCACAAATGTAATAGAACTCCAACAGCAGTTCATACTTGAATCTTACCCAATAAGTCCCCAACCTTCTCAGGTTGACTCTCTTCCCTGGTAGAAGAGGCATGGAGACATCAATACAAATTCGCACCCGCATGAACTCCCCCCATTCACACTCCCCATCAAGGAGATCCACCTCCAAAAGTTTATAGGGTTTTGTGAAAGTTGTGGACACAGCTTAAAAGTTTTGCCTGCATTGTGTCTAGGTAGTGTAGTCACTGTCCATGACTAGTGTGAGTACCAATCCCAATCCAAATGGTGTTGAAACTCCCAAGATCTGACTCTGATTCTAATTTGTCGGTGTCCGAATCCAACCATGCACTGACTCTAATTTGTGTTGGTTTTTAAGAGTTGCCTCTCTAGTTTCTCTCTGGGAGAATAGAGGTGGTGGTTATAGTCTCGACGTGAAGTTTTTTTTTTTTCCTGAAATGGAACAACTTCAAGAGATGTGGGAGAGTTTTAAGTTGAACGAGGAAGAAGAGGTGACTATTGACATTGAGGGGGTGGCGATACCAGAGGTCCTACGCAAGGGGGATCAAAGTTTGATAAGCAAGATATGGTCGGATCGACAGATTGGGAAGAACACAGTTGAAACTATTATGGCTAAGGTTTGGAGGCTCAATAAACCTACTACGTTTACAGAAATGGGGAGGAATACGTTCATTATCACTTTTTCCAACCATGCAGATAAGAATCGTGTGGAGAGTGGCACGCCATGGCTCTTTGATGGTCACATGTTTGTGATGAATTCATTTGATGGTTTCATTCCTCTTAGCAAGATGACCTTCGATACAGCAGCATTGTGGGTTCAGTTCCATAATCTGCCTTTGGTAGGGATGTCAAAGGAGCGTGGGTCAAAACTGGGGAGTTCATTAGGTGTGGTGGAGGAGGTGCAGGTAGATACAAGTGATGGGGGGTGGGGGATGACCCTTCGAGTAAAAATCTCCTTGGATTTGAAAGAACTTCTGGCTAAGGGTCGCACAGTCACGTTGCAAGGGGTGAAAACCTGGGTACCAATCTAGTATGAGAAGCTGTGGCATTTTTGTATGCACTGCGGAAGAATTATCCATGAGGGGGAGCAGGCTGCCCAATAACAGATGCTATGGAGGCTGACAACAAGCAGTTTGGAAGCTAGCTTCGTGCAGACTCAGGTGGACGTAAGTTTCGTGTTTCTTCTTAGACGGACAATAACTCGACGGGAAAGAGTAACTCAGTGGGGATGGGAAAGCATACAGTGGTGGAGAGTGGAGATCAGGTGGAGCAACATTCAAATGTTGCGGGTAAGACTTCTGACTATGTAGGAAAGGAAAGCAGGAGTTTAGGCAATGCTAAGGGAGAGGACAGGAGGATATTCATCTAAAGTCAAAAGGGGAAATTCAAAAGTTAGGTCTTAAAGACCAGAACCCAGTATCAAAGGAAAGCTGTGCACATGGTGATCCTGTTGTGCACATAGAGGATGGCGATTCCAACGAAACTTTTCAGGAAGTAGAGGCAAAGACTGTTTTAGTGGGCTTGGTGAATGTGTGCTTTTCTCTAGCCCAACGAAACTTCCCTGAATGTGAGTTTATTAACTTTCTATGCAGCCACAAAGGAGATCCTCTCGAAATACTTGGAAAAAGCATGCTACTTGAAACCCAAGTAAGAGTCTTGTTAATCAATATATGAGTTTGTGCAAGAAACGTCCACCAGAAGGAGGAAGTAGTGCTTCTCAAATATATGAATGAGTAAGAGGAGTAAGTTGATGGGGAGACCAAAGGGTATTCAGGGAATAATCCAGTGCGCATGAGTCAAGGCATTGATAATGTTAGACAAATGATGGCAGAGGCTATTGAACAGCCCTGCCAAACCCAATGATTCTTCTTAGTTGGAACTCCCGTGGGCTTGGGAACCCACAAGGTGTTCGAGTTCTCTCTAATTTTGTCAAAGATGAAGGTCTCTAGGTGTTATTTTTACAAAGAGACAAGGCTAGATGAGCAGATTGCAGAGAAACTAAAATATAGGTTGGCTTTTGAGAATTGTTTGGCAGTAAGTAGTGTGGGAAGCAGTGGTGGAATTGCCCTCTACTGGAAAAAGGAATTTAATGTGGTTATTAAGAATTACTCAAAGAGTTATTAAGAATTACTCAAAGAGTCATATTCATGCCTTAGGACAAAAGGTGAATATGGTAAAAACTTCCATGATATTTGATAAGTGTTATTTTTATGTGATTTTTATCTCTCTTTTCTTTATGAAAAGTATCATTTTCCCTTCAGTACTATTAATTTTATCTTATTTCTACGTATTTCTATTTATTTTCTTGGATTTAAAGGAATGTGAAGATTTAGTGCAAAATGAGAGCATTTTGGTACAAAAGAAGAGACTACAGATCTAGACTGATGAGAGACAGTGATATCTAAAGAGAGCCGATGAGATTGGGGTGATGAGCATTGTCACGTGGGTAGCAAAGAGATTTCTCTTGCTCAAAGGCTACAAGACTTACCTTTCTGTAGGCGAGGAGACTCGCGACTAGAAGGCGCAACCAGGCTCTAGGCGGTTAGATTGGGTGACAAGTCTAAACAATCAACCTAAAAGACCTACCTAAACAACATAGTGGGCAACAACTAGAAAAGGCAAGATGAGTCTTTCATTCTCATTGGGAGTTTTTCTACTCAGTAGGCGAGGAGAGGGCTATGTCGTCTTTGTGACCTCCATGCCCGTTCATTTGTGACCTCCACGCCTGTTATATTCAACGCACATAATGTAATGCACCGTTCCCGAAGGCCCGGAAAGTTAGCTCTTAATACCTAATATCAACTTAAAAATACAACTATAAAATTCGAAAATTTCCATAAAATATTAATCTATTTAATCAATCCAAATATCTAAGTTCCTCCATGGGGACAACCTACAAATTCTTAGTAACATAAATTATAAATTTTCCAAAAACTCGAAAATATCCTTAACTCATCGAATCAAAATACCCGAAAAATAAAGCAGTTTACTAACTACGACTCTCAAATAAGCACTTGTACCCTTAGGCACTTATTTTACTACGATCATCACACCTTGCTAAAACTTCCTACTCTTGTTCTCTAGCTGAACTATCAAAATTATCTGAAAAATATATGGAGATAAGGGGTGAGTTATCAACAACTCAGTAAGTAGAGGACATATATTAGTGTGTAAACATGAGCATTTATAGAGTTCAGAATGCAGAACAAAATATTTTCTTTCAGAATGCATAATCAAATATTTGTTTTCAAAATGCAGCGTCAGAACATGTTGTAAAAAATATCAGAACAAAAGTTCAAAAATATTCATAATCAAAATCTCTTTGGCATAGCATAAATTGAAACATCACATCTTATTTTATCATATCAGAACAAATACCATGTTTAACCCCCCGTGGTAGGGTTGTGCAAACCCCGGTAGCTAACCGAGCAAAAACAAAATGTGAATATTCCCCTTATTCATTCTCAAAGCCCCGAGTGTGCACATAGAAAAGACCACGCAAAAAATCACTTTGTTTCCACAGTGGGTGCATCAGAAACAGAAAAGTTGGTGCCAACTTGAATAGAGGCCACAGTTTTACACCCGTGGTAAGGTTAGAACATAACAGAAACAGAAACAGAAACAGAAACAGAATATTATGCCAGAGGTTTTCAGAAATCACATCATATCATATCAGAGTATAGAAAATCTTCAAAACATAACAAAATCATATCACAAAAACAACATTTATGCACAAAATTTCAAATTCGCTCTCTTTTTCAAAGTTCATAAACAGAATGTCAAACATAAGCTAATGTTTATGCCAGTCATGACAGAAAATACTTGCTTCTTAAACAGAATCTCATGAGTAATGCAAAACAAATAACTGAAATAGTTCAAATTTCTTTTCATAATCAAATATGTATATTTTCCAAAAATCAATCTCAACTCATTCTATTTTAATGCAAAGTCGAGCATAGGAACCCCGCTTACATGGAATTTTTAGCTTTTCAGGAATTTTCTCAAAATGCCGAACAATCATTAATTGTCACCTATAACATAATAACGTAATTCTCATAAATTTCCAATCAAACACAATTTCAATATTTAAGCCTAAGATGCTAAAATAATTTATTTTAATTCTTCAAAAACCTAACTTCACGTTACCCTAAAATATCATCACATTTTCTAAATTCATCAATGTCCCAATAATCAGTCTGAACAAAACAAAAAATCTAACTTATTTACTAATGAGATCAAATTATAAAATTTAATTCTAGCTAATATATTTATCACAAAATATTTTAAAATAAAATAGTTAAAACTCTGATAAGCTAGATCATAATAATAAACACAACATTATTGTTTACTCTTTAAAAGAAAACCTTGCTTAATACCAATTTAATTTACTTAAAAGTTTTCTATAAAACATAAATAAATTAGGGAGTATTAATACATAATAAAAGTTTAAACGTACATTAATACAACATATAGTAAAGGGTACTAATGTAATTTCATTTAATAAAAATAGACTAATTAGTTTCTTTTTTTTAAAAAGCTTTAAAATAAAATCTTGCACTTACCATGTACTTCTAAAAATATAGTATCACTAATAATATATCTCAAATCTTTATTTGAAACAAAACCTACACAAAGTGAGTTTAATATATATAGAAATATATATAGACCAAACATGATCAATCTATAATTAGTCTGATGATAAGGGGTACTTTAGGAATTAAAAAAAAACATATAAGGGCTCTATTGGAAATACAGAGATTTATAACTACAAATTCATAACTGTATAAATTTGTATGGAGCCATACTCCCGAGCGATGGAGGGCACGAAGGCGGCAAGCTGGGCGGTTGTTTACGGTGGTGGGGGCGGCGGCAGAACACTCGTTTGAGAGAGAGACCAACTAATGAGAGAGAGAGAGAGAGAAACCTCACGTAGAAAAGGACAGAGAGACTGAAAGAGACGGAGAGGAGAGTGGGAGAGTTCGGTGGAAGCTTACCGAGAGGAGAGCGACGAACCTAGATGGAGTACAGCGCCCAGCGAAGCTCCCTGTGCTGCTGCGATGCCAAGGAGGAGGTTGGCGGCGTGGGGTGGCAGATTGGTTGCACACGATGGGGAAAGCTACTTCCTCTGTTTCGGAGGTCAAAAACAGAGTATGCCGTGGGTGTTCTTCCTTCAACGGCTGGGCGACGATGGTTGGCTTTCTGTGGTGGTGAGGCATGCTGGAGGGTGGTGCACTGTTTGCAAGGAGGACCTGCTGACTACGACTTCGTGTGGCAGGGCAGCGGCGTCACCGAAAATAAAACCGTGTTGCGTTATGGCTTGGCCAGTGGTTGGGGGTGCTACACGACTTGGGGCGTGTTTAAGTGACCGAGGCGGAGGAGTTTTCTACAGTGGCTATCTTTCGGTGTTGGTGGTTTGCTGTGGAGGTTTATGGTGGCCTAGTTTATGGGTGCAAAGTTGACGAGCACTGAGCCGAGAATGTGTAGAGGCAGTGAACGAGAGGGATTTATGCGTGGGTAGCTGCGGCTACTTCTTTTTTAGGAGAGAAGTATATGTATATAAAGAGTTGAATGGAAAACCCTAGATGAAAACCAAATGGATGGGGGATGTGCATGAGAGACGTGCATGCGGATGGGAAGAGAGTCGTGCGGGTGAGGAAAACTGCTAGCTCATAAACCGATAGGTTTTCAAGGTTTAAACAAGCGGGTGTGGCTTGTTCCACAACTGTTGGGCCAAAAGCTCAAAATAAAAACTCACCACTCAATCCATAACCCAAAAAAGAAAAAGAAAAAAAAAACTAAATATCAAGCTCTAAAAAAAAAATCCATAGTCCAACCATAAAACTTCTGTGTCCGGGTGTTACACATAATATCTACTTGGTCGGATAATTCCTTCCGATAGGGATCAATCTAATGCTGACCACCAAATTCGAGTTTTGCAATCAATCTGTTAGTGATTAAATCCTTCCGAGCTCTACAATTCAAGCCGCATATAACTGAATCTTCCATTTTAGATAATCTCATTATTCTTGGAATAATTCTTTTTATGTTAACATTTATTTTTAGAAACTATTTACGGATAGAAATTATAGGGAAGTTGATAATACCTTGCGGACAATCGGGATAGATCACTACGCGCTAAGATTTTAAATAAATAAAAAAATCTTATATGGGTTTGTTTTGTCAAGGGGTGTAACCGGTCTGGTACAGTCCTGTTTTGGTCAAATTATAGAACCGAACCAATATACACTGATTTTGAAAATTTTAGAACCGATACAGACTGATTCATCACCAAAATTGAAACTTTCGGTTTTTCCGACTTATGTCTGGACGGGTCCAGTTTTCCAATTTCACGTGTGGCACTATATAAGTTTAGTATTATAATTTTTTCAATACTAAACTTAATTGTAATTGTTAGAATTTAGTATTTATTATTAACAATTATTAATTCATTAAAGTCCAATTATACTAGTATAGTATAAATAGTATCTAACTTATTAGTGAGATTAATAAACTTCAATAATAAGATTAAAATAGTATTAATAGTGTCTAATTATGTTAGTATAAGTAGTGTGTAACTTACATAAAATGTTATACTAATTTTATATTTTAAGATTAATAGAGTTGAATAATAAAATTTGAACTTACTATACACCAAACCGAAACCACCGATCTGAGTCAACCGATTTTCCCGTTTATTTTACCTAACTGTTCTATTTCTGCATTCGACAATTGGCAAACGTCATAATGTCTTTAACTACCTCTGTTATGTGCTGGTCCATGTCTTCAAAGATATGCGTTATTCAGAAAATGGAAGGAAACCCTTGAGCACTTGATAAAAACTCAAGGGTAAAACACCCTCCGTATGTAATTAAAGACGAAAAGTCAAGTATATATTATAACTAATCTATCTTACTTTATAAAATAATTAATTTCCATTTGATTTGGTGTCAACCCTATTCTCTAAGGGTATTAGAATGACTTAGTTGATTATTGATTTTTATATTTTCTTATGTACGAAAGTTTAAAATCTTAAATTTTTAGTATCGACCCGTTTAGATGTTGACACCTTACAACGATCTCGGCCAAGGCGTAGTAGTTTCTGACTACCTCGAGGAAGTTATGTCCTTGCTTCTTTCCCAAGGATTAACAAAAAAACTCAAGAATGTATAGCATTTAATGCAGGGTAATTATGACGATGGAAGAGGAAGTGAACGCTAAAAACTATATTATGGGCTAAATCCAAAGATCATGAAGCAGGGGGCATACATGTAAATTAAAGAATTCATTAACTTAATGAATGTCACCACCATTGCTGAGTTGGGAGTCTATATTGTGGCAGAGACACTTGACAATGATGATTCCTTACAAGAGGAAGAGTGGAGTGCGCGAAACAGAATAATTAAGTTTCATACTAAAGAATGCCAGTCAATAGCAGGGCCATTTTTTGATGTGATCACTGATCAGGCAACCCAATTCATAAATGACTGCACTATAGCATCTACTGGAATTGTTTATTTTCAAAGGAAGTTGATTCCTTCGAAAAGAATGCATGTTCTAAAATATGCATGTTCTGTTATCAAAAGAAATTTAAACTACTTCAGTTATTTATTCTACGTTACTCTTGAGATTCTGTTCAAGAATAAAGTAATTTTCTGGCATGACTGGTGTAGACATGAGTTTATTTTCTAGCATTTTGTTTCTGAATTATGTAAAAGAGGGCGAATATGAAATTTTGTGCATAAATTATATTTTTGTGATCTGATTTTGTTTTGTTCTGAAGATGTTCTTTATTCTGATATGATGTGATTTCTGAAAACTTTTGGCATGACATTCTGAATCGGGATTTAGTTTGTGGATGGTGATCTATTTGACCTACCACGGGTGCTAATAGTGGCTTCTGTTTGGGTTGGTACCAACTGTTCTATTTCTGGTGCACCCACTTTAGAAACAAAGTAGTTTTTCTGGTAGTCTTTCCTATGTGCACACTCGGGGCTCCAAGAATATATAAGGAGAAGATTCACATTCTGTTTATGCTCAGTTAGCTACCAGGATTTACACAACTCTACCACGGGGTTTAAACATGGCCTCTGATGTGATATGATGTTCTGGTATGATGATTGTTAGTTATGCTATGCCAAAATACTTTGAATAAGAATATTTTTTGAAACTTTCGCTCTAATATTTTTGATAACATGTTTTGGTTCTGCATTCTGAAAGTAAAGTATTTTGTTCTACATTCTGAATTCTGTAAATGCTCATGTTTGCACACTATATATGTTCTCTGCTTACTGAGTTGTTGATGACTCACCCCTTATCTCCAAACATTTTTCAGAAGATTTTGAATAGTTCAGCTAAGGATTAGGATTATGGAGCATCGATGAGAATTATGAAGTATCGGTGAAATGATTATTTAAGCATAGTGGATTACTCATAGAGGACTTATGAGAATTGGCATATTTTATTAAGAGATTTTGTAGTATTCTAATGACTTTATATTTTGGAATCTGTAAATATATTGATGAATTATGAGTTTTAAATTACAGGGAGTAACTCTTCGATCCTTGCGGGATCGGGCGTTACACGAGTATTACAGAGAATTGATGAATTCTCCCAGATTAATCATCTGGGTGTGACTCCTATTCGTGGATGGTGTTGCGAGAAATACGAGACGATCATTGTGTTTGACTACTTTCCAAATGGAAGCCTAGATCGTTGGTTGTATGGACCTGGTGTTCTCCCTTGGAGTCTGTGATTCAAACTCATCAAAGAGATTGCAGAGGACTGGCTCATGGAAATTTCAAGACCAACAGTTTTGTCTTTCTCGAATTCGAAGTCAAAATAGGGAAAGATTATTTTATGGGAAGATTTTTTTGCTACTACAAGTCTTATAATTAATGTGCTAGGTACAACTTCCTACTATTTATATCATATTTTGTTCGTAAAGAAGAATAAGAAACCACAAATATCCTTTAAAGATATTACAGTCTCACTATCATTTTTAGCCTTTTGAAAATTGCTCAGTTTACTACTTTTTTTGGAAAAATAAAATAAGTAAAAATAATTATTCATTAGTACTAGACGTAATTTTTAAATATATTGTTTGACACTCTTCCATTTTGTTTAAATAAAATATATATTGAAGAAAAAATTAACTTTAATGTGCCTGAATCTCTGACAGCGTCGGTGCAGAAAGAAGGTGCTGATCGGCAATCAGTCATTCTCCATATACATTTTATATAGGCATTCTCCATGAAATATTTATTGGTAAAATTAACTCTTTTATATAGGCATTTTCTATTTTATATGTATTTCAGATACATTGTTTTAATAGTTGTAGTAGTGATTATATATAATCACCTATTTAGATTTATAAAATTTAATATAAATAAAGGTTCACGCATTGCGCAGGTTATAGGCTCGTATACATTAACACCTTGGTAGCCATGTAGTAGTAATTATATATAATCAACTTAGCCATGAAAATTGACTATAGTTGTCTCGACCACAACCCAGAGCACCATCTTTTATGCCACCCATCAAGAGTGTTGATCAACAGCCTTGACCAAGAAACTTGCAACCAAGTTCGTCTAGTCGGCCTCAGAGGGGAAACACCAACAGCCAAATAATGAAAGAACCAACCACTCTAGTAGTGCAAACGAGTGCACCAGCAATAATCCCTATACTAAGATGATGATGGGAAAATGTTTCCGATGCAATCAGCCTGGACATCGCTCTAATGAGTGTCCCACATGTTGACTAGTACATATGATTGAAGAAGAAGAGGGAGGTCAGGAAGATGAGGACGACAATGGAGATGAAGAACCAGGGGAGTTTCTGGAAGGTGATGAAGGTGAACCAGTGAACTGTGTCATACAATGAGTGATGCTAGTGCCAAAATTTGAAGAGGAGAATTAGAGGCACTCGATATTCAGAACACGTTGCACTATCAACAATAAGGTATGTAATGTGATCATAGATAGTGATAGCTGTGAGAATATTGTGCCCAAGGCCCTTGTTACTGCACTTGCGTTAAAATCGAAAAGCACCCATGACCCTATAAAATCAGCTGGATTCGGAAGGGGGCCGAGACTCGTAAAAACAATCTTTGTAGAGTTCCTTTCTCCATCGGAAAATTTGATAAGGATGAGGCAATATTCGATGTGGTTGAAATGGATGCTTGTCACATATTATTGGGACGACCATGGCAATTTGATGTGGATGCTACTTACAAAGGGCGGGAGAATATATATGTGTTTTGGTGGCAGGGGCGAAAAAAAGTATTGGTTCCTACGGGAGACAAAGCACATGATTCGGCTATTGTAGTGAAAAAAAACTCTTTCCTCACAGTCTCTGAAGCTCAATTTATGGTAGATGCTAAGGAGGTAGGGGAGGTTTGGATCCTTGTGGTGTAGGGAAGTGACTTAGTAGAAGCAGTCGATATTCCCCTACAAGTGCAGCACCTCTTATCTGAGTTTGGAGACATCATGCCACAAGAACTACCCAAGGGACTGCCACTATGAGAGATGTCCAGCACCACATCGATTTGGTCCCAGGAGCAAGCCTCCCGAATCTGTCTCATTACCGTATGAGTCCCAATGAGCATCAAATTCTTCAAACACAAGTGGAAGCAGTCATCCAAAAGGGCCTGATCAGGGAGAGTATGAGTCCATGCACTATGCCAGCGTTGCTCACACTAAAGAAAGACAAAAGCTGGAGGATGTGCGTGGACAGTCACGCCATCAACAAAATCACGGTAAAATATCGATTTCCCATTCCCCACTTAGCTGATATGCTCAACTTGCTTGCAGGGTCTAATGTGTTCTCAAAGATAGACCTACGGAGTGGGTGCCATCATATTAGAATTCAGCCCGGTGATAAGTTGAAGACAGTGTTTAAAACCAAGGATGGCCTATACGAATGGTTGGTGATGTCGTTCGGCTTATTTAATGCACCAAATGCTTTTATGAGGATCATGCACTAGGTGCTCAAGCCATTCATCAGGAAGTTTGTCATCATTTATTTCAATGACATTCTTCTCTATAGCCGAGATGAGGAAGAACACGTTGGGCATTTACGAGAGGTTCTATCTGTGCTGCTAGACAACAAGCTACTTGTCAACCTCAAGAAATGCACCTTCATGAGTGACCGACTATTGGTCCTTGGGTTTGTGATAAGTGCAAAGGGCATTCACGTGGATGAAGAAAAGTCAAGGCCATCCGAGAGTGGCCGAGACCTGTGACTGTTGGTCAGGTGCGCAAGTTCCATGGACTGGCAACCTTCTTCCAAAGGTTCATCAAGAACTTCAGTTCCTTTCGCAGCTCCCATCACCAAGTGCATGAAAAAGGGTTAGTTTCGTTAGGAAGAAGAACAAGAAGCCAGTTTTGCTCTAATAAAAGAAAGGCTGTCTACGGCACCTGTGTTGGCTTCACCAAACTTTGAAAAGCTCTTCGAAGTGGAGTGTGATGCGTCTATAATGGGCATTGGCACAATTCTATCAGAAGAAGGTTGGCCTAAAGAACTTTCCAGTGAGAAGCTAAATGAGTCTCAGCTGAAGTGGACAACTTACAGGCTAGAATTCTACGTTGTTATTTAGTCTCTTAAGCACTTGGAACGTTATTTGATCCAAAGAGAATTTGTTTTATACAGCGATCATCATGCCTTGAAATTTATAAACACTCAGAGTAAGTTGATCCGAATGCATGCAAGATGGATCGGGTTCATGCAGAAGTTTACCATGGTGTTGAAACATAATCGGGACAACAGAACAAGGCTAGTGACTTTGAAGGCTAAACTCACAGGCTTTGAACAGCTACAAGATTTATATGCCAATGATCTGGATTTCACTGATATGTGGAGCAAGTGCTGGAATGGACAAGCTGCAGGTGACTTTCACATTCATGCTGGCTATATTTTTCGTGGGAACTAGCTTTGCATCACTCGAACTTCATTGCGCAAGCACCTGATCTGAGAGCTTCATAGGGGAGGCTTAGGAGGACATGTGGGAAGGGGCAAAAGCATTTCTTTGGTGGCCGAACGCTACTTTTGGTCTCAACTAAAGAAGGATGTGGACAAGTTCGTGTAGCAGTGCCCTATATGCCAAGTGGGGAAGGGGCAGTCCCAAAACACGGGACTCTACATGCCTTTACACGTGCCAAAGAATATTTGGGAAGACTTGAGCATGGATTTTGTATTCAGCCTACCCCGAACCCAATGTGGAGGTAATTTCATCTTTGTAGTTGTTGATAGATTTTCAAAAATGGCACACTTCACTCCTTGCCAAAAGACATTAAACGCATCTAAGGTCACTCGTATTTTCTTTAAAGAAGAGGTTTGCTTGCATGGAGTCCCCAAAACCATCACTTCGGACCGTGACACTAAGTTCCTCAACCATTTTTGGGTAACTTTGTGGAGGAAGTTTGGAACGTCCGTCAAGTATAGCAGCACCTGCCATTCTCAAATCGATGGCCATACCGAAGTGACTAACATAAAATTGGGCAACATGATTTGGTGTATTTCTGGTGATAAACCGAAGCAATGGGACGTCAGCCTTCCACAAATAGACTTTGCTTTCAATAGCATGTGTAACCGCTCCATAGGAAAATCACCATTTGAGATTGTCTACACTCAACCCCCTAAACATGCCCTGGATTTGGTTCCTCTTCTTAATCTACCAGGCTTCAATACAGTAGCTGAGATTATGGCTTCAAGAATTAAGCAAGTACAATCAGAAGTTCGAAGCAATCTAGAAAAAGCCAACGAAAAATACAAGGCAGCAGCTGATAAGCGCAATCAAGCTAAAACATTTGCAGAGGGTGATCTGGTCATGATTTATTTGCTCAAGGGGCGTTTACCATCGGGTGCATACAAGAAACTGCAAAAAAAGAAGTGTGGTCCATTTCATGTCCTTAAGAAAATCAATGATAATGCCTATGTGATTGAGCTACCAAAATATATGGCAATTTCATCAACCTTTAATGTGGCAGATTTGTATGAGTATCTTTCACCAGATGAGCCACTCTATAGCAACAATGACTCCAGGTCAAGTCTTCTTCCTAGGGAGGGCGAGTTGATGCAAAACATTAACAAGCAAGTTGCTAAATCACCGATGAATGACCAAGAATAGCATGTTCAGATCACACCAGCGTAGCCCAATATTCTCCACGATTTCTTTCCTTTTTCATAGCAAATAAGATGGATTGTTGTTCTATTTTCTTTCCTATTGTGGTTCTATTTCTTTCCTTAGCTTATTACACTCTTATGGTATTTTTCTATTAGAATAAACTTTCCTTTATTGTTATTCTCCTCCTACAATTAATCTGTAAGTGGGAAGAGATGGATTATTATTTTCATTGTCAAAGTTTCAAAAGTTCTATCAATAAAGTTGATATCAGTTTCGTTCCAAGAAGACACAACTCTTCTTCATATTTTTTCATTCGTCTTCCACAATGCTAAAGATCTACTTCATGATGTTAACATATAACAACATAGATTCTCAGTCATGCAAATGACATAAAAATCAAAATTATCAAATAATATGAAAATCAAATTAATGAAGAAAGAGGAAGCAACAACTAAGAAGAAAAGGAAGGCTCCTGGGAAGAGAGAAAGAAAAAAGAAGAAAAGAAAAAGAAAAAAAAATAAAGAGGAAAAGAAGAAAAGAAAAGAGAGAAGAAAGAGGGAGAGAAGACGTTTGTGTGAGGAGGACAAAAGAAATAAGAGAAGAAATGAAAAAAAGTGGTGAAGAGAAGAAAGAAAAAAAAAAAGAAGGAAAGGAAATTAAAGAGAAGAAACAAAGATGTTGTGACAATATAGGGTTTGGGAAGAGAAAAAGTATAGTATACTATTGAAGGCAGTGATCCAAGCACTACCTACCTACTGCATGGTGGTTTAAATTACCTAGATCTCTTCTCCTTAAAATTAAGCAGATTATGAGTCAGTTTTGGTGGTGCCAACAAGAGAATGAGAGAAGGCTCATTGGGTGTCATGGGGTCAAATGGGGAAAGCCAAGTCTAATGGAGGTCTGGGTTTCAGGGATTTGGAAAGTTTCAATTTGGCTCTACTTGCAGAACAAGGTTGGAAGTTTCTACAGAATCTAGAGTCTTTGGCAACTAAAGTTTTCAAACTAAAATATTTTCCAATTACTTCTTTTCTAGAAGGTAAAATGTGTGCTAACCCATCTTTTATATGGAGAAGTCTATTTGCAGCCAAGAAGCTGGTGGAAGAGGGCTTATTATTGAGAATTAGGAGATAGAATCAGGTAAGGATATGGAAAGATCGATGGATTCAACAGCCTAACTCTTTTAAGATTCAAACATTGTCTGCAGGTTTGGACTTAAATACAATAGTGAGTGATATCATAGATCCAAAAAAGTTGGAATGTCCCTTCGATTCAGAAGTGGTTCTCAAGTAAGGAAGGGGAATTGATTCTAAAAATGCCCACTAAGTTGTTCAAACTACCCAGATAAGCTTCTTTGAAGATGCAGCCAGAATGGTATGTTTACAGTGAGAAGTGATATTATATGCAGAAGGAGTTGAATGACAGAGAGAAAGGGCAAGGTTCAAATCCTAATGCAGATGAACAACTTTGGTCTTTTTTGTGGAAGTTAAATGTGCATACTGTGGTAAAGATTTTCATATGGAGAGATTGTTTAGAGTCTCTACCAACAAACTCAAATCTTTTTAAGAGTAGAGTTTTGGATTCACCACTGTGTTAGTTAGAGGAAGAATCAAGTATACATGTGATATGGGAAAGTCCAGCTGTGAGGGATGTTTGGTATATGGGACTTAAAAAATTGCAAAAGGCTGGTTTTCTAACAAGTTGGTTTTTGAAGTGGTTTGTAGTTATTATTAAATTGTTTGAACAAAAGCAAGTGGAGGAAATAGTAGTTACAGCTCTGAAGATATGGCAGAGAAGAAACAACTTTCTGTTCAAAGGCATGTTTACTCACCCAACAGAAGTCATGGTATCAGCAATTAAGGCAACAATTGAATTTAAAGATGCAAACAAGAAGGCAATCAAAACTAGTGCAGACCGGAATGCAAATACTATCAACTAGACTCCACCACCTTTGGGGCATTACAAAGTGAATTGGGATACATCTTTGAGCAAGAGAAGCAGCAAGGTTGACATTGAGATTATTGTGAGAGATTATGAAGGTCATGTCATTGCTACAAAGAGGATGAAGGTGAGTTATGCTCAAGACTCTCATGCAGCTGAATCATTGGGGGCTTATCAAGCAGTACAGTTTGTATTGGAGAATGATGTTAGGAAGATAATCATTGATGGTGATGCTTTAAATGTTGTTAACGACATAAAACAGAGAGAGAATTCTTGCCATTACTCGATGGCCTATATTTGGGATATAAAAAATGCTCTTGCTTTGTTAGATTATTGGAAGTGGTTCATATAAGAAGGGGCCAAACATTGTAGCAGATGCACTACCATAAAGTACATTAAGCATTTCTGAAGATATATTTGAAGATATATTTGAGTTAGAGAGTTGTCTCTCTTGTATTGTTTCCATCATTTGAGGTACTTTGATTAATGAAGAGTTTTCTTCTTCTTTAAAAAAAATAATATGGTTGAGGTTAATTATCAAATCAATAATGTAACGCCCCAATGGAAGGCCCATTATTGATATGGATAAGGGTAGGTGGTGTATGGGATCTCACATTGCTTGGGAAGGAGAAGTTCTTGCTCTTTATAAGGTTCCAATGAAGCTCCAATTGTATCATTGACTAGTCCTTTTGGAGTATAGGCCATGTGGCTTGGGTCTTCCATTAGGGTGTTACAAATGGTATCAGAGTATATCTCAATCAGAAATGTGGGACTTGAGCCGTGCCACCTACGAAGGACAGGCCCGACGAGGACGTCGGAATTTAAGGAGGGGTGATTGTGATACCCCATATGATAAGGATAAGGGTAGGTGGTGTCTGGGATCCCACATTGTTTGGAAATGAGAAGTTCTTGCTCTTTATAAGGTTCTAATAGGGCTCCAATTGTATCATTGACTAGTCCTTTTGGAGTATAAGCCATGTGGTTTGGGCCTTCCATTGGGGTGTTACAAATGGTATCAGAGCCTATCACAACCAGAAATGTGGGACTTGAGCCGTGCCACCTACAATGGACAGGTCCGACGAGGACGTCGGGAGTTTAAGGGGGGTAGATTGTGATACCCCCATATGATATAGATAAGGGTAGGTGGTGTATGGGATCTCACATTGCTTGGGAAGGAGAAGTTCTTGCTCTTTATAAGGTTCCAATGAAGCTCCAATTGTATCATTGACTAGTCCTTTTGGAGTATAGACCATGTGGTTTGGGTCTTCCATTGGGGTGTTACAAATAAAATAATATTTTTAATTATTTTGTAAATCAAACATTTCACTTCAAAACAATATGGGTTAACTGTAAAATTAGTCCCGTAGTTTTCACTTATTTGCAAAAAGCCCAGCTAATTTAAATCCTTAGGCCTATAATTTTTTGTAATTAAGCCCCTCTATTTATAACAAAGATCCAGAATTATTTTTAAGAAGACAGAAACATAAAAACAAAGAAAAAAATAAAAAAAATAAATTTTGTTAGCTAATACAAGAAAAATTAATTAATTAACTACTTAAAAAGTTAAGAATTTTAAAACCATAAACACTTTTTAAATAAAAATATTTATTAATTAATTTCAAAAAACTAGAAAAGTTCTAAAAAAATCAATGTTACAAATCTTTAAAATATGAAAAAAAAAATCTTTAATTTTTTTTTTAATTCTTGATTCATTATTTTCTTCCAATTTTTTTTTTTAAAAACAATGTTTCTCTCTTTTAAAACAAATAAAAAATTAAAAGTATTTATAGTATTTATTTTAGGGAAATTATACATAAAAAACTTATATCACACACATCCACCTAATTAATATGTGATTTCTCAAATTTGTCATTCTATCTTAATGCTTAAATATGTGTTTGTTTAAATAGAATGACAAAAATGACAAATCACATGTTGAAAAATTGGAGATGTGTGGTATAAGATTTCCTTATAGCATTTCTGTGTACTTTAATACAATAGTTGACATGTTACGCTTAACTTAAAGAACTAATCTTTAGATTTCAAAACCTAAAGAATTTTAATATATATATTAATAAAATAAAAAATACTGACTTAGAAATTAATCTAAACAATATTGTCGTTCGCCCGTGTGAAACACGCCTTAAAGCACTAGTAGTAGGCTCAACAAAATTAAAATTTGGCCAAAATTTAGCTAAGGTGCACAATAATCCACTGTAATAGACTCAACAAATGAACAGTGATTATAACTTAAGGTTATTTGGCTGACCATTTTGGGCTGGCTAAATATTATTTTGAGACTAAATAATTCCTTCTCGCTACCTCTGCTCTCCCGCTCAAGAAGGAAACTTGGAGAAAAATTATGCTCTACTTGCTGCTTTCCTCTCTTTCATTTGAACTCCAGTAGTTGCAATCGTCGAATGCTATTGACTCCAACAATCTCCACCGTAGGCCACTCCATTTTTCCTTTTTCTATTTTTTTTTTTTTGGTTCGTCGACTCCATTTTTTGAGATGGCTTGCACGGAGTCTGAGAGACAAGCATGGGTGGGTTTCTGGCCTCCATTTTCTTGGGATGGCTTCCTTTTTTGGGATGACCTCCATTTTTCTGGCCGTGGGTTTCTGATAATTGTGCAGAAAGAATGTTGGTCGTGGGTTTTTGAAAGATCAATGTCTAAAAAAACAAACAATGTTCTTGGTGTTCATAAAAAATTTATGTATGAAGATTTAAGCTCAATGCAAGAAAGCCTACCTACTGTATGATAAAATTACATTTAGAATCTACATGTGTGTAATTTTTAAGTAACAAATAAATATTCAAATTACATTTGGTTTTTGTTTTGTGTTTTTTTTAGGCCAAATAAGGGAGAATCACCGATCTGGGTCCTTTCGAAGACCAAAAGCCTACACACGCCCCACCATGGTGTTGCCCAGCCACTGATCTTCAATACCACCGAACGCGGCACCAAATGGAGCGGTGTGTAGCTCGCACGCGCGGGTCAAAGTTTCGGAAGTTCCTCGGTGCTAGGGGTGCTACCCGCATGGTGCGGGGCGGGGGCACCCCCTCCCCGCCCCCCGCCCCGCACCATGCGGGTGATTTTTTCCCCCGCACCCCGCCGGGAGGCGGGGGCGGGGTCCCTTCCCCATCCGCCCCGCCCCCCGCATTATATTAAAAAAAAAATTTTTTTGGTCTAAAAATATTTTTTTAGACCAAAATTATAATATAATTTAAATAATAAATTAAAATTTATAAATATAAAAAAAATTTAAACTCATTAGAGTTAGATTTTGGATTGATTTGGCCTCCTAGGCCAATCTTTATATAGGAGGCCAAGGCAATACAATAGTCATCTTTAAGCAATGCTCTCTCTATGCGGGGCGGGGGAAGCTGGGCGGGGCAGCGGGGGCGGGGCCCCGCTGCCCACCCCTACTCGGTGCATGGCTCTCTCGCGCCACTGAGGAGCGTTCTGTCGATGCCACGCAGTGTTTCTGGGGCATGTGACTCCAGGACTTCCAGGATTGACCGTCGGTCTTCCTCCTAGAGTGGCGCGTGTCTTGCACGCGCCACTCCAGCTTCTCTGTGCTTTGTTTTCCCATTGCAGCTGCTAGTTTCCGCATCAACCAACAATCCATTTGATCGAGGTAACTACGTCATATCATAAACATATTCTTTACTGCAGTTTGCATATTTTGCCTTCACCATAATATGCACCCACTAGTTTTAGGTGCAACCTCGCTCTGGTGTCCTTCCATAGGAACCATTCGAGGTCTGTCAACTGTACTTTGTCGACCCAGGAGTTTCCACTAGACTTTAGACACTCCAAAGTGGATAGGGTGTGACGCCCCCAGATTTATGCTTGGGATCGGACAGACATCTCTATCATTAGGAGGTCGATCTTAAATCAATATTTAATCATCAAGATACTAACCATGGTGGTAGAGTTAAGATTCAGTTCAAATTCTAGTTCATATAAAGTTAAGTTTCAGTTCAAGTTCAAGTTCATGTAAAGTTAAGTTTCAGTGCAAGTTCTAGTTGATGTAAAGTTAAGTTTCAGTTGAAGTTCAAGAACATGTCAAGTTAAGTTTCAGTTCAAGCCCAAGTTCATGTTAAGTAAAGTTTCAAATCAAGTTCATGTCAAGTCAAGTCTCAATTTAAGTCCAGTTCAATTTAAGCAAGTCAAGTTCAATTCACATTTCAGTTTAAGTTATGTCAATTATGCTATGTTGTAGGTCAAGTTATGCTTTGATTACTTATGACTTTGATTATGCATTCATTATTTTACTGTCATGCATGCATCATTAACCTATGTGGAGGTTTTCTGTTAACTTCTGAGATTTGTAATCAAATCTCATTGTGGTAGTCCTAACTACCATTCCCCTCCCGAATGGTAGATCTTGTTACAGGATCTGAAGGAGGGCCGGGAATCGACCAACTAGAAACGATCGACTAAGCAATTGTGTGTCGTCGATGTTAATATAGTAGTTAACTTAAATTACTACTTATACTATGGAGATGTATCTCCAGTACTCTTTTGATCATAGCCATTTTGGACTAGCATTATGATCTCAGTTGTTTAGTATGTCATTTTGGAGTATTTTCAGTTTGGTGCATAATATTGCTAAAGAAAAAAAAAAATTATCTGCTATAAATATTGCATAATGCTAGATGTATGTTAGGAAAATTGCATCATATATGTCATGAATGGGGGCAGGCAACCTTGTGTTGCATGTCCCGACGCTCATTATAGGCTAATCAAGAATGTTTAGGATATGCTAGAGAGTAGTAGCTGTTTTAGATAAGATGTGTGAGCTTCTGGTTAGATAGGTACATCTGACAAAACCTAGGTAATAAGTACATAGATAGATAGATAGATGGATAGATAGATATACACACACACTCTGTTTCATCTACTTGCTTTATTTACTTATCTTTTGGAGAGTCTACCTTCTTGTTCAAATTGATGAAGTCATTTCAATGACGCTAGTAGTATCTATAATCTTAGAACTATTTTGACGAACTGCTAGATTTATAACTACTTCATGACAACCTCCACTTTTTCCCGAAGAAGATTTGATTCCTTATGAGTCCTTGGGTGGAGTACGTCTGTTGAGCTGGATTTGATCCCATTCATTAGGTCAGTTTTCTCCTATCAATAGGAAGTATACGATTGGATTCTAGTTCTTGATGCTTTATTTCAGTCTCAAGTCTTATCTGCCACATATTGGACCACTCCTCTTAGCATTAAGCCTTAGCCATTGTTGTATTGATGTTGCTGTTTGAAGTATAGTGACGCTTGGCACTAACTTTCAAGGAATCATGAATTTTGACTAGTAATGTAAGAGACAATATGTGAATATGTGTGAAAGCTCATGCTTTTGGGAGATTGTCTATGTACTACTGAGGAGTAGTAAGAGTTGACTTGGTAAGTGTGAAGTTGGACTAGAGGATGATGTTTATATGGAAACATTAGCTTTAGACATGTTAATGAGGTCGCTAGAGTACGTAGCAGAAATGCTGCACATTGTAATATGATGATTTAGGGAGTTTGTTTTAATCGATATTGAGGAAACTATTTGTAGTTTGGAGACTCAAAAAAAAAAAAAAATTACAACTACAGTTGTGACATCCCAAATTTTCGTAAGGAATCGTACTTATATTTTTGTATGGATGATGATGTGTCTTTGAATTTTGGTTAAGTTTTTGTACTAACATATTTATTCGATTAAAATCGAGCCTATAAAACATTATAAAGTGGTTGTGTAAATAAATATAACCTAACTCAATGACGTACATGTTTACTTAATAATCATTTAACATAACCCAACTCCAATTAAAACCAAACTCAGTACGTAAACAAAACCCATGTGACTTGTGAGTCCAAGCCCACCTGGAGTATTAGGGCATAAATGTAATATCTATTCAAAGCTCATCCTAACATGCTTTACGGGAGACTTAAGAAATAAGTCACTTTTAAAACAAAACCATTGGGGCAGAGAAGGGTCGTGCTATGCACTCACTGAGAGCAACGTGTAGTGGTGGGTCTGGGTGAAGACCAATGGCAGTGCAACTAGGTTGACAGTGGTGAGACTTCTAAGACAAAGATAGTTTCAGTGCCGTTAGGCAAGAAAAACGATAGGAAAAGGAGATAATGGTTTGCAACAGAGACTTATCAAGGGAAAGTTGTGTGCGGTGGATCTAAGGGCAGTTTGGGTGGTTTATGATGATATAGGGGTGGCTACCTTGGGTTCACGCGCATGGGCTCTTTTTGTGTTTGATGGCTCACGGTGGCTGTCGTGATTTAATGGTACTTCATCTTGTAACAATAGCAGGATGTGGAGGCTTTGGCAGCAGCTTGCCATGGGAAGGGAAGGAGTCATGATGGTGTAAGACGGTGTAGGGCAGAGCTAGCTTCCTTTCTTGGTGGTTGAGCAATGGCGACATGCTCTAATCTTGGTGTCGCCAAACAGAGAGTAGCAAGTGCGGGCTGGGCTGCCATAAATGGGCTGAAAGGTGACTGCACTGCCATGCGTGATGATCTCTTGGTGCTTTGATTTGTTAACGGTGGTTTGCGGAGGTATAGGGGCCATGGTTCCGTTGGGTTCTCTACTAGTAGTGGGTATTAATGGGGAACTGTCTTGCGGTCCCGAGGAGTACTTGCTAGGAAGATAACAAAAAATTGTTTCGATTTTTTGGGAAGATTTCTGATGGAGAGGGAGAGTTTTAAAAGTGCTCAACATGTTCCAATTCCTTCAATTACGGCGAATGTAAGTTGTAACGGCTCACTTCTCATCATCTGAAAGAAGGGGAAGAGTGACAAAAGTATAAACCATTAAGACTGTTCATCTGGGCTGGATTTTTTCCTGGCCCAGATTTAATCCGGGCCAAATCCGGGCCGGTACTCGGATGACTAAACCTGGATATAGCCAGGCCAGGTACCAGGTTTTAAATCCGGGTTCAGGTTTAAAACCTGGAACCCGGATTTAAAACCTGGTACCCGGGTTTCTTTTTTAACTTATCAACGTACCCTAAAATCAACCCCAGACTGCCTCTTCCCCATTCCTCGTAACCCCTCTCTCTCTCTCTCTCTCTCTCTCTCAATCCAAAGAAACCCTAGCCTCCCTCCCTTAGTGCCGACGAAGAAACGCTAGCCTCCCTCCCTTAATGCCAACGAAGAAACCCTAGCCTACCTCCCTCAGTGCTGACGAAGAAACCCTAACCTTCGCCCTCAGTGTCGATCGAAGAAACCCCTTCATCCTCGTGACCCCATCATTGTCATTGCCGAATCGCCTCGTGACCCAAGGTTTGTTCTTTGCAATTTGGGTCTGTTTTATTCCGATTTGGGTCTATTTTATTACGATAAGATCAAAGCCGGCTCTTCCATTAGGCCAGTTAGGCAATTGCCTAAGGCCCCCTAAAAAAAATATAAAGTAGGATTTAAAAAAAATATATATATATATATATATATATATACCCAATAAAAAAACTTTAATTAACTCAATAAGAATGATAATATAAACAAGATCAAACAGATATTATATCATTATTAGTTTTTAAAAGTATCACATATAATAATTATTTTACCTATTCTCCTTCTAAGAATACGCTTCTCTTTTCTCATTATTAGTTTAATATATAATTAATGTGAAAATTATAAATAATAAAATTTAATTTTCCAGTATTCATAAAAGGTTTTTGTATAATCTTTTGAAGAGGTAAGGGCCCACCTTTTTTCAAATGTGTAAGTTGTTTATAGAACTTTATTGATAATAATGATTATAATTGTGTCCAAGAGTCTACAGTACTTGTAAAACTAGGTTTGATAAAATTCTCTCTAAATCAAAAATTTTCTAATAAAGAATAAGTCAGTTGTTAATTAAAAATGTGGTATAAAATCTTAATTAATAATTTTACTTTACAAAATGATAGGAATTATTTTTAAATAAAAATATAATATAATATAAAAATAAAAAATAATTTTATTTAATTTTACCTTAAAAAAAAAAAAAAGCCTCATTCAAAATTTTAGCCTTAGGCCCCGGAAGGGATTAAGCCGGCCCTGGATAAGATAATGCTATCTGCTGATGTTTATTCTCACCTGGATCTCTCTCGCTTCTCACCCACTCTATCTTGCATCGTCAAATACCTTGGAATGACAACAATGAAATGATATGGCTTGTGTAGCTTTTGTTCAGGCAAGATCTGTGCTTCGACATTCTGCGCTAGCTTCCTTCTTCTTCTGCTACGGCTACGACATTCTGTGCTAGATCTGGGTTTTTTTTTTTTTTGTTATTTTGTTGAACATGAGTATAAAGTATATGCTGTTAGTTTGATAGATCTGGGTTTGCTAGTAAAATGGCCTAGAGATTAGAACGTATTTTCGTTTGGGTATGTTTTCTTTCTTCCCTCCGTTTTGTTCTCTCTTTGTTGAGTTTCGGTTTTTTTTTATGAGAATGTTTGAATGTTTGAGTAATATTTTTATGGGTTAGATCCGTTTGAATGTTTAAATGTTTGAGGAGTATCTGTTTAGATCTGTTTAGTTGCAAAATGCTAGAGCCGTGGGTTATTATTATTTGGAAGATTTGTTTAGATCTGTTATATCGAAAACATATATATATATATATATATATATAATGAAGATTTGTTATGATTTGGAAGAAATGGTTTTTAGGATGTTGTATTTTTTTTATTTTTCTAGATTTCTTTTTAAAAATTAGTTGTGTTTCTTGGTGGAGTTTAGGAAAACAATTGGGGCCTTTGGGTTCCAAATTATTTTTAGGAAAATAAAAGACTTTAGAGAGTTAAGCCAGGTTCAATCTAGTTTCAAACTTTAGAAGTTGTAGCCTTCCGCTTCTAGTCCATTCCCATTGCATGTTCTGGTTCATTGACCTGGTAGTTCTGTTTTGGTGGGAACATCTACATTGGCTTACATTTTTTAAAGCTTCATGTTTCCATCAAGCTAATTCATTATCTTGGTGAAGCAGCTAGTCCTCTAATCACGTTTCTATATTTAATTGTGAATATCTATTACAAGTTTCAACCTCATGCATTTATTTTTCTTTTTAAATATCCACTTTGAGGCCAACTTTGGGGATCAGCACCAATTTCTTCAGGTTCATGGTACTGCACCAACTATTTGAACTATAGTTTGTATAAAGATACTTCAAAAAAAGGGTTTGAAATTGCATGATTCAATGAAACAAAGAGGATGTGCATCAGTTAGGTTTTGTTGCATGCTTCAATGAAATAAAGTTGAGTACGAAGTAGCACAAGTACTACTCTGTTTTATGTTCTTGTTTATTAATTTTGCTAAGAGAATTGGCTGTCTAGGGATATCTATTTGAATGAAAACTCTACAAAATATTTGTTAGTGTGGGTGTATTTGGAAAAAAAAAAATAAGAATCCATTCTCATCTTAATCTTTAATTTATTAAGTGGAATTTGTCTTAATCCTTGTATATGATCATTGTTCAAAACTTTATGTGTTTTGCAGGATCTCTCAATCAAATTACTTGAAGTTGCTATTTGGTGTGGAGATTAAATCATTGATGGACATGTTACTGATTTTGCAATTCATATATTGTAATTTTGTATATTGTAATGTAATGTATAAATATCAAATAATGTAATATCTAATGGATTGCAATGTGATGCATGTATGGATGAATTTATGCATTTGATATTTAGAACACATTATGCATTCCAACTAGACATCTTTAAATTTTTTTTAAAAAAAAAATTAAAGCCTTTTGTATAAAAAATAATTATGGTTTGAATTTTTTTTTGTTTTGCTAATTGAGCTTAATTGAGCTTTTGGAACACAAATATTATGCTTTTCATGAACTTGACTTTTTAGAAATTCGGCTTAGGTCTTACCCAGACCAACTCAGTCTGGGTTCCGGCCCGGGTTTGAAATCCGACTTCCGGTTCAGGTATACCCGGGTTCCCAGGTTGCAACCCGGATGAAACCCCTATAAACCATTTAACTTGATTTTTAGTAATAATAATAATAACAATAATAACAATAACAATAATAATAATAATAATAATAATAATAATAATAATAATAATAATAATAATAATAATAAACAATCCTGAACAACTTATTAATGATATGAGATTTTTATAAAGATAATAAAGCAAAAAATTATTCACATTCTATCCCCAATAATATTTGGGTCGGATTGTTACAACATATGAGACAAAGAAATACATAAATCTAAAATGAAAACGAGAAATGCAAATATTATAACTTTTTTTTTTTGGAAGAACTTGATCCAAACTCCCTATATTGTCTCTAGATTGAGATCTGTCCATCCAAAATTCTATCAACTCTAGTTAATGGATAATATGTTAAAAACTCAAAGGTAGGGGCGACTACCTACACCCCTAAACAGGGGTTGCCCCTGCCCCATCTGCCACGCCCGCATGGGCGAGGAGGGGGAGGGGGGTAGTTTGGGCCCCAAGCTCGTCCAGATTGGCCCTCACAACAGTCCGCTCAGCCCCACCCACCTTCTACCCACTACAAAAAACTAAAACCAACATAAAGAGAGAGAGAAATACTGGCTGGGGGCGATGGTGAGGGGAAGAGTGAGACTATGACAGCAACTAGCTGGGACGACGGTGATGAGAATTTTAAATAGAGAGAGAGAGAGAGAGAGAGAGAGATGCAAGGGGGAAGGGACGTTTTAAAACAAAACCCAGTCCCCCAGTGCCCAGGTGCGTGCGGGCGTCTATGTTCAACCCCCGCTTTCCAGTCCCCCCTAGTTAGAGGAATGTAAGAAAATGGAAAATTATACCATTTTCCAATAGTTAGTACTTGGTAAGCTTATCTCATAAAACCTCATCATTTATCATAATAGGTATTGTAGTCTCGAATATGAAGTCCCTTTCGACACTAGAAGCATGAGCCAGTCCCCACATTTCCTTGCATGCCTTTTACCACATTTCTCACATATAGAATGTCATCCTGTCTCACCATGTTGTGGCCTCTCTTCATTAGCCCAAAAGGACCTATTAGCTTGTCCTTGCTCAGCATACTACAAGGAACGTTTCATTTGTTCACTCTATTTCATAATCTTCTGAATGTCTTCCTCTAGAACAATGGCTCTCGTGACTAGGTCATAAAAATTATGGTTGAGTCATCGCTCAAAACATTTTTGCATTCTTTCCCTCATTAGGGATCAAATATTCGGCAAAACGGGTAGATCCAAGAGTTTTGTGGTGTACTCATCAACAGTCATAGTGCCTTGAGTAAGGTCTACAAATTGTCTTACTCTTATCTCTATGAGGGTTTGAGGGAAAAAGTGGTCCAAGAATGTCTTCTTAAAACACTCCAAAGGAATGGGAACCCATTCTCCCTATTATTACTAGAGTAGTCTGCTGGTCACTCTACAACCATTATTCAGCCATGTCCATCAGATTGTAGGTGCCATACTCTACCTTTTGTTCATCAGTGTATTCGTTGCTCTAAATCTACCATCAAACATGGGTGGATGCTGACGAGTGAACTATTTTAATGTGCATCCAACTTATGGGACTCTATCTTCCACCATCTGACCATTGGCTATTATCTTAAAGAAACGTGTCGACGCAACACCAAGTACCTCAGGATTCTCATCTTGTACACTAGTGTAACACCTCGAACCTTGGAAAGTTATATTTTACTAATTATTTGAGATTATTATTTTATATGGACAGTTCTACTTATTATTATTTTGGGTGGATTTTTAAGGTAAAAACTCGGGAGAAACCATTACTAGGATTTTAATCAAGACCCATTATTTAAAGTTTACATTTTTAAATTGAATGGTACTTTGGACCCATGAATTTTGTTTGATGCCCAGTTGAGATTTTTGGACAATATTGTCTAAGCCGTGGGCCTGAAAAAGAATTTGCTGGTGACTATGGATTTTATGAAGTCCAATAAGCTGGTTAAATTCCATTTAGGGCATGTATGGAGTTATGTTAGGAGTTTTAAAAAGTGTTTAAATAGCATTAAAAACTCTTTAATGACACAATTAGATTGTATGAGTGTTACATATTAAAATACTTTTTAATCTCAAATAAGTTAAAAAGTATGTTTGAAGAAAAACATTTTCATCAAACGTGCTTTTTCAAATAATGTGGAACATCATTCTAATTTTAAAAAGATTGTTAATATGCGAAAATACATGTACAATAGAGTTCATAAAAGTTATTCAACAGGGTCTTATAACTTTAAAACTTTCAAAGATATGGTCATAATTTTTAAAAAACAAATGATTCTCTTTTCTACATCAAAAAAGTATATTTTTTAATTTGTTTTGTTTTAAACATATAGTTACCAAACAATAAATAATTTTTTAATAGTAAAACTTATTATGTAAGTCGTAAAGTTATCAGTTCTAAAGTTATAAATTCTAAAATTATAATTTATATTTCTCACCATAATCCCAATCATACACTTAATTTTATTGGGCATGTTTATCCATTTTATTAGATAATGGGCTTGAGAAATAATTATAAGTTCAAAAAATATTTATTGGACCAATTGGACTTATTTTTTATTTAAGATCCAACCTATTAGAATTTATTAAATACGTAGCCCAAGAATGAATGGGCAAGCAGAATAACTTATTTGGAGCCCTTCTAAGCCCAAGAAGATCTCTAAACGTTCTTACTAGGACCCAAGGATAAATGTTCTCACTAGGACACAGAAAAATCTTAACACCCAAGGGTTTAGGCCATGAAATGGGTCCAACCCGTTTGTATGACCCAATAACCAGTTCGTTTTTAAACTCCATGACCGGTGAGATCCAAGCCATAGACCCGCCTACCACGATACTTACATTTATTTATCATTATTTTCTTAGAAAAAAAGCTAAAGACAACCGGCATGCGTAATCGTCGCGAAACCAGTGCCCAAAATAAAATGCTGTTGTTTTCATCTCAAAACTCCCCCCTCCTTGAATCCCTTCAACTCTCCCTCCCTCCCTTCGAAGACCCAGACTAGACTCTCCCCCTCCCTTTGTCCCTTCAAAGACCATGAAGCACGAAAAGCACAAAGCACGAAGTTTACGGATCTGGATCTGCCTCGCCAAATCGAATTTTGTTGAATATTATTGTAATTGTACTGAAATGCCTGTTATGACTATTGTTACGTTGGAAGTTTGCTGTAATTGAATATGAAAAACCTAAAAACTCGTATTCTTTCAAATGATCTTTTGATTTTCCAGAATATAAGGCTTGGCAGAAAAACGAATTGAGAACCTGTACAATTTCTAAAAGGTAGTTTCTTTCTAGTTTGAAAACCTGTACAATGAATCTTACTATTACTACCGTTGGCGCTATGGCTGATCGAGTCATTTCCGATGGTTCTTAAACAGGTTCATGCAGCTTCAGTGTATTAAAAGGATCGAAAAATTGCTGAAAAATCAGCAAGAATCACTACTCCACCGCTTGGTGCAATTGGCCATGGGCATCATCTTCCCCCACCGCATTCAATAAACAGTAAAGTATAAAATCACTCAATCAAGAAATCATGAAACAGAGGCAAGTAAAAAAAACTGCTTTACCAAGAATGTCGTAGAAATCACCCAGTAGAAATTATCCACACGAAGATGACCCAATAGACCACTTAGGCAATTGCCTAAGGCCCCTAATGAAAGAAGGCCCCTAAAAAAATATATAAAGTATAATTTTATATCAGAAATACTATATACAACCGCGCAGGGAAACCCCCGCGGCATCGTCTCCACGTGGCAAATAAAAACGACGTCATTTTATTTTTACTTCATTTTAATTTCCTTTGTTCCCGCCTTTCCCATTCAATGTGGCTTACGGGAGGAGCCAACGTGCAACTCGGGGCAAAACTCCACCACTCACCGAGAGCGAAGGAGCCACGACAGGGATGGGTGCGGTGGACGATGGCGCTTGCGACGGTGGAGCACTGAGAGGGAGAGGGAGAGAGAGCGATTAGAGAGAGAGAGCACTGCATGAAGGAGAGAGACGAAGAGCGACAATGGGGGAGTTCGACGTGGGCTTACCGAGAGGTAAGGAGGCGTGCAGGGGGCACTCGGGTGGAGCTGGGCGGTTGAGGTGAATACGCCGGCGAGCTGGACTTCACCGTGCCGAGGCTGGTGGCACCTAACGGAATCAAGAGCTAGGAGAATGGGGTGCTCTGTTTCGGTATGGTGAAAACAGAACCTTTGGCGTGATGACCAACGGTGGCTCTACTTGTAGATTTACGGCTGGTTTACGGTGGTGGCACCACGAGTGGTTGAGGGGCAGGGTGGACAGTGAGGTTTAGTGGTTACGGCCAGGTGGCCAAGGGCTGGCGGTTGGACGCAAGGAACTGACTTTCGGCATTGGTGTTTCAACAACAACCGCTTGACGTTGGGGTTCTGTGGGGGGAAAAAGGCAGCGGTTCTCTAGTGCTGCGGAGGCTTACCACGTCGTGGAGGAGCCGTGAAACATGGGTTGCTATGGTGCCCTGTGGTTGTGTGGTTCTCGGGTGCGGTGGTGGCGTGAGGTGCCATGAATGCTGCGCACATACGTGCATGGAGGGCTCTTGGTGTAGGATGGCAACGGTGTGGAGGAGCTAAGTAGCGACTTGGTTGCTGGAGCCCCTGAACGTGGGTTGATGGACGCCACATAGGGGCGGTGATGAGCTTGAGAAGGTACGGCGGCTCCAAGGTAGTTTTCAAGTGAGTTGAGGAGGAGTGGTTTCTATGGTTTTTGGCTTCCAACGATACAAAGTCGTGAGGCGTGGGTCTTCGTGGTGGGAGATGGCAAGGTGACTTATTATTTGAACACGAATCTGATCCACGAATTTTCGGAGGAGCATGAGGACGTAGAAGAGGAGGAGGAAGAAAGAGAGAATGAAGAAGAAGAAGACAAAAAAAGACTGAAGAAAGAGAGATCGATCCCTTCTATCTTCAAGCTCGTGGCAAACGACGACGTTCCAATAATGCCACGTGGGAGACGATGCCGCGGGGGTTTCCCTGCGCGGTTGTATATAGCATTTATGATTTTATATATATATATTTAATAAAAAATTTTAATTAACTCAATGAGAAGGAGAATATAAATAAGATTAAATAGATACTATATCATTATTATTTTTTAAAAGTATACATATAATAATTATTTTATCTATTCTCCTTCTAAGAATACACTTCTTTTTTTTCATTATTAGTTTAATATATAATTAATGTGAAAATTATAAATAGAAAATTTTAATTTTTCAGTGTTCATAAAAGGTTTTGGTATAATCCTTTGAAGAGGCAAGGGCCCACTTTTTTTCAAATGTGTAAGTTGTTTATAGAACTTTATTGACAATAAAGATTATAATTGTGTCTAAAAGTCTAAAGTACTTGTAAAACTAGATTTAATAAAATTCTCTCTAAATAAAAAATTTCCTAATAAAGATTAAGTCAGGTATTAATTGAAAATGTGGTATAAAATCTTAATCAATAATTTTACTTTACAAAATGATAGGACTTATTTTTAAATAAAAATATAATATAAAAATAAAAATAAATTCATTTAATTTTACTTTTAAAAAAAAAAAAAAACATAGCTCAAAATTTTAGCCTTAGGCCCCGAAACATATTGAGCCGGCCTTGAGAAGACCATTTGATGACCCAGTAGAAATGACCAAGACGACGACCCTTCCACGAAGAAGAAGACCACTTGAAGATGCAATTTAATGGCTCCTTACAAACTTATCCACTTGAAGAGAGAGCACAGATCTACTTGAAGACCACAAAGTTGAAGACGAGCTTGAGAAGAAGACCATGAATGACAAGTGGTGTTGTAACACCATTCAGCCAAAGGAATCCACAAACTCCACTCCTTTGGTTTGTCACTAGTATAACATCTCAAATACCCTTCAAGAGTTTTATTCAAGGCCTCAGTTTGCCCATCCGATTGAGGATGATAGGCAGAACTGAAATTGAGGGAAGTACCTTGCAATTTGAAAAGCTCCTTCCAAAAATTACTAGTGAAAATAGCATCACGATTTGATACAATTGACTGAGGTAGCTCATGCAGTTTAAAGACACCAGAGAAGAAAACCTGGGCTACTTTACTTGCTGAATAAGGATGTGCCAAGGGAAAGAAATGCCCAAACTTGGTGAATCTGTCCACCACAGTAAAAATTACACTGTAACCACCAGAAAGAGGAAGACCCTCAATGAAATCCATAGAAATATCTGCCCATGGTGATGAAGGAACAGGTAGAGGTTGCAAAAGGCCAGCTGGATGTACATTTTCATGTTTGCATGTTTGACATACTTCACATTCTCGAACCAATCTTTTGATATCCTTACGCATGCCCTTCCAATAGAAATCCAACTTAGCCCTATGTAATGTTTTATGGTAGCCCACATGACCAGCTTGTGGACTATTGTGAATTTGATGCAACACTTTAGCCTTGAATGGTGAATCTGAAACCACCACAAATTTGCCCTTCCTTAATAACAAGTCTTGCTGTAATGTGAAGTGCTTAGGACCCTCTGATCCTTGTTTCAACTTCTCATAAATGTCTTGGATGATGGGACAAAGTTGATAACTTTGTTTTAATTCTTCCACCCAAAGAGAGGTAGGAAAAGTAATAAGTGCTAAGGTTGCTGATTGTTCCTCAGACTTCCTGGAAAGAGCATCAGCTACCCTATTTTCTTTCCCTCTCTTGTAATCTATAGTAAAATCGTAACCAATCAACTTCAGAAGCCATTTCTACTGAGTTTCTGTGCCAACCCTTTGCTCTAGTAAGTACTTAAGAGCTTGTTGATCAGTTTTTATTTTAAACACAGCCCCCAAAAGATAGGGCCTCCATTTGGCTACAACAGAAACAAGAGCTAGTAACTCCTTCTCATAGGTGGATAAAAGTAATGCCTTACCTTTTAATGCCTTGCTATAAAAGGCAATAGGTTGGTTTTCTTGCATGAGAACAGCACCTAACCCAAAGCCTGAAGCATCACACTCAATAGTGAAGCTTTTAGAGAAATCAGGCAATCTGAGTACTGGTGGACTAGTAACAGCTTTCTTCAAGTGTTGGAAGGCCTGAGATGCCTCCTCAGTCCAATGGAAGGTATTTTTCTTCAACAGCACTGTTAATGGGGCAGCAATGGATCCATAATCCTTGATGAATTTCCTGTAATAACCAGTAAGTCCGAGAAATCCTCTCAATGCTTTCAAGGATTTTGGAGTAGGCCAATCAATCATGGACATAATCTTGGAAGGATCAGCTTTAACACCAGAACCAGAAATGATATGGCCGAGGTAATCAACTTCATGCATTGCAAACTTGCATTTTGACCTCTTTGCATAGAGTGTATGCTGCTTCAAAAGTTCTAGCACTGATCTCAAATGTGCAATATGGTCTACTAAATTCCTGCTGTAAACCAATATGTCATAAAAAAAAACCAAGACAAACCTTCTTAAAAAAGGTTTAAACACCTCATTCATCAAACTCTGAAATGTAGCAGGAGCATTAGTAAGCCCAAAGGGCATTACTAAGAACTCATAGTGTCCCTCATGAGTTCTAAAAGCTGTCTTCTCAATATCCACATCTTTAACTCGAATCTGGTGATATCCAGATCTCAAGTCCAGCTTGGAAAATATTGTGGCTCCATATAATTCATCAAGTAACTCGTCAATCACAGGAATGGGAAACTTATCCTTGATGGTTACTTGATTTAATGCTCGGTAGTCCACACACATTCTCCATGAACCATCAGACTTTTTAACAAGAAGCACTGGTGAAGAAAGAGGGCTCTGACTTGGCCTCACCACCCCGGATTTCAACAAATCCTGAACAATATTCTCAATCTCAGTCTTCTGATAATGAGGGTATCTATAAGGTCTGACTGAAACAAGGCCAGTTCCCTCTCTTAGAGGGATATGATGATCGAAGGATCTGATGGGAGGTAAACCCACAAGTTCAGCAAAGACATGCTCGAACCCTTGTAATAGTTCTTCTACCTCCTGCACCTGACTTCCAGGTTTCTCTACTGAGTCTTCAGTTCTCAGCTGCAAAAACCAACCCTGCTGTCTCACCAATGAAGACTTTAAAGTGCCCTCTCCATTTTGAAGCTTCATGTCATCAGACTTCAACCCACATAAAGTGATCTTGGAATGCCCCACTGTAAAACTCATGGACATGGAATTAAAATCCCAACAGATTAACCCCAAGGTTTTTAGCCATTGCACCCCCAAGACTATGTCACAACCACCCAAGGTTAACACATGAAATGGAATTCTAAACTTTGAGTCTTGAACTTTGATGACTTCTTCACAGCTGCCACTGCTTATCAGCTTGTCACCATTAGCTACTTTCACTTGTAACTTCAAATCCTCATGTACTTTAAGTTTTGCTGCTTGTACCACCAATGGATCCACAAAATTATGTGTACTCCCCGAGTCCACTAAAATTTCAACCACACAATTCCCAATCCTGCCCAACAACTTCATGGCATTATTGTTAGAGCAGCCAGATATTGCATTAATGGACACCTCCAATCCTTCTTCTTCTTCTGTCATCAATTTTTCCTTGGTCACTAGAGCCTCATCTCCCTCCTCTTGTATTTCTAGAGTACTACCAGCAGTATCCTCAACATGTAACAGATATACTTTGGGAGCCTTACATATGTGCGTGGGGTTCCATTTTTCATCACAATGGTAGCATAACCCTTTCTTCCTTTTCTCATCCATTTGTGAAGAAAAAATTCTCTTAACTGCTACAGGAGGTTTCTAGAATCTGTTGCCTTCCACCAAAGATTCACTCATTGCTGAAACACCTCTCCATGGTTTTTTAACAGCTGACAAGTACTCCTCTTGGATTTTTGCCAATCCAAAGGCAGCTCCAAGATTCACTGGATTGAACATCTTCACAGGTAACCTAATTTCATCTTTTAGGCCACTCACAAAACAACTAAGCAAATGCTTTTCAGACAAGCCTATCAACCTATTTGTTAAGGCTTCAAACTGTGATTTATACACAGCAACAGATGTGGTCTGTTTTAACTTGGTTAATGCCTCCATTGGATCACCATATGCAGATGGTCCAAATCTCACTTGCATTGCCATAACCAATGACTCCCAAGAATTAAACTGGACTGAGTTAAAAGCAGTTTGGTACCAAACTAACGCCTCACCCTCCATATGATACGAGGCCACCATTAATTTTTGATGGAATGGTGTTTGATAAAAATCAAAATATTGATTAGCTTTAAAAACCCAGCCAACAGGATCACATCCACTAAATCGTGGAAAATCCAAGCGAAAGCTTCTCTGGACTGTCCTATCTTCATGACCTCTAGGTTCACTTGTATTAACACTAGAAGACTCAACCAAAGACCTTAGCATATCAGAAACTTGTTCTAACCTTGTTGACATTGCAGTAATGCATTGTTGATGATTCTCCAACTGTCGGTGCACCATTTCCTCTTGCTGATTCTTCAGAGCTCCACGTGTGCCTTCTGCCATCACAGGATCGAGGACTGCTGATACCAATTGTTATGGGTATACTTAGTGATTTTACCCAAACTCAGAGAACAGAATGCAAGAACAACAATATAGAAGATAACAAGAACAGTATTGAGAAACCCAAGAATCCCTAGTTGATTCTTGGAAGAGGTATTTCGAGGATCCTCCAACCTCCAGAACAAATTCCTTGTTGATCTCTTTGACAACTCTGTAATTACAATGCACTCGGTATTTATAATACTCGAGTGATCAAAACGCCCCGTATTGATATTGTAACAACCCACCGCCTTAACCTATTTCTGTTAAAACCGTTATTCACTTACACTCAACAAAACTCACCGTTTCATTAAAGATGAAACTCCCCGTTTAACCCTTTTAACAAACGCGACTGCTGTCTCATTTATTCACTAGCTGCTGACTTCTCTTTCTTTTATTCACTAACTACCTAACTAACTTCCAGCCCTTACAAACTTATCCACTTGAAGAGAGAGCACAGATCTACTTGAAGACCACAAAGTTGAAGACGAGCTTGAGAAGAAGACCATGAAGCCGAAGAGAAGAAGACCATTGAAGAGAGAGCACCAACGCCATCGGTTGTTGTTGTTGTTTTTTTTTAATATAAAGGCTGAGCCGACTCCTTCGCGGTTACCATCCGGCGACTCTACCCAGAATAAATGATTTTCTTATTATTATTTTATATATTAAAAGATAAATTTATAAATAAAATATAATAAATAATTTAGACCCAATGCGTTGCTTGGAACACCCATCTTCATCTAGGGTTTTGTTGCCGCATGCAGCCTCCCCCTGCACTAGCAACACCATCACCATCACCTTCACCGTGAGCCTCCTGCGTTCGGCTCAGCCGTGTACCAGCTGAACCATACCACCAACCCAGTCAGATCACACCTGCGAAACACCATGTTCCAGTGTTTATAACCCATGGTAGCCTCAGTCATCATGGTATCTCCCTCCTAGCCGCAACAACCGCTGCCCCACGTTCAACCGTAGCCCCTCCATCACTGCCTCTTTCCGCTGTATTGGACAGCCAGAGGGAACATCACTACAGCCTTGGTTTTCTCTCTGCCGTGCTAGAAACTCTCTCATTTCCATTTTCTTTGTTGCGACCCGAAGCACCACAGAGGGCTCCACCGATTAGAAACTACCCTACCACCGCCCAACGCCTCCCCGTGACCTCCATTGTAAGCCACAAAGCTGTGAACCCAGCAGCCCCTGTTTTGCAACGTCAGTCAATAGAAGTCTACTGCCACATTGATCCTCCCACACTGCACCGCACGGTTGTCCCACCACTGGGTTCCTCCACCGCAACTGTGAGCCTCTCTTACACCACTAGGAGTGGCCTGAAACCACACCCGAAACCAAGAAGGATCCAGCAACTGAACACTACCTATGACCAAGCCATACCGTCGGTTTTATTGCGTTCACCGCCGTGCCCCAACATGCCCAGCCACCTTGCACCTCTCCCTCCACTGACCACCAAGCAACACACTGCCCGACTCTCTTTTTCTCTCTCCCCCACGCTAAGTTCTCTCTCGGTTAGTCCCTTTCTCTAGGTAATTCTCTCTCTGCATAGCTCTCCCTCTCTCTCAGTTAGTCCCAAAAGGTGCTGTATGCCGACCTTCTCGTTCTGTTTGCTAAATTGGAGCAAAGAAGCGTCTCGGAAGAGGGAGTAAAATCCTAGCTAAACTCGACTTGACTCAACAAAAAGCCTCTTCCCATTGTGCCGCTTTGCATCAACCTGTACAACAATGGTTCGCAGCATCAAAAGCGCGAAGAAAATCAAGAGAAAGAGCAAGGTTCAACTCTCTTTTTCTCAACTTCCTTCTTGTGTGTTTACAACAAATGCTCATCAATACTCGCATGAGATGGTACATGATATTAAATGAATATATGAACTTAGACAATAAAAATACATGAATCAAAGGGATATATGAACATAAAAAATAAGAATACATGGATATATAAGAATTCTAATGGTCATCTATCTAATATATGGAATATATTTTAGTACAGTTATGTATTTACAACATATTTTTATTATTGTTATTATTATTATTAAATTCTAGATATTCTAATTAAATTCATTCACTTTTCTTTTTGTCTAATTTGATTTCTTAAAACCTTTAAAAGTTTTGTGAAAGTTCTTGTCCTACGCAATTTTTATTATTATGATTTGAAATAGGCTTATTCCATTTTGTTTCCGTTTTCTCTTGGTCGTCAGAATAATGAGTCTTGCCAATAATTTCGTGGGCCAAGTCACTTAACAAGTCTAATAGGCTGATTTTAAATTTCAAAATGAGTCGAACTTGTCTAATAAATATTTTGAAAATTTTAAAATAATTCATCAGGCCTAATATCAATTAAATATGGACCCATGTGCTCAATAAAAATATTTTTGTTTAAATCATTAATTTTTTAATGTTTGGTGCCTTTATAAATTTTTTTAAGTTTTGTTAACTCATTATTATTATTATTACCATTATTATTTTTATTAAATTCTAGATATTCTAATTAAATCTCATTCACTTTTCTTTTTATCCAATTTGATTTCTTAAAGCCTTTAAAAGTTTTTTCCGATGCAATTTTTATTATAATTTGAAATAGGCTTACCCAATTTTGTTTTTGTTTTCTCGATATCGTTACAATATTACGAGGGTTTTATGGCCTGATATTATGGGCCAAGTCACTTAACAAGTCCAATGGACTGATATCAAATTTCAAAATGAACCAAACCGTCCAATAAATATTTTTGATCTTCTAAAATAATTCATTGGGCCTAATATCAATTAAATGTGTCCAATAAAAATCATTAATCTAGCATATAAATATTGAGTCTGCAGCCTATTTAAAATTATCTGAAAAATATTAATTGATTTTTTCAAAAAATATTAACCCATTAATTCGATCCAAAATCCTTGTCTAAACCTCAATAGGACTTAAAAATAAACTTTTGGGTCTACAAGCCTAATTAAAAACTCATAGCCAAACTCAATAAACTATTGCTCATAGGCTTAACCAAAAGAAAAATGTTAATATGCCGCCTGAGTTTACTCTCTCATTTTGATAGTTCATGTACTTTATTTATTTTAATTTTTTTATTTAATGATTAAGAAAATGACTTTTAGTGTATTGGTGGATTTTTTAACTTTTTTAAAAATATTTCAATATGTTAAAAAAATATTAAAAGAAAAAGAAGAAAAAAATAAAAAAGAAAATTTGTGCAATATAAAAAGAAGAAAAAGAAGTTTAACATAAAATGAAAAATTAAACGAAAAAGTTTAAACTTATTTGCAATATTAAACTTCGGTATGTTTTCGTTTCCATTTAATATATACATATCTTTGGTAAGTTGGGTAGTGTTGGATATAAAATATGCAAGGACATTTAAGGACCCATTTTGTATTAAGGGAAATGCTAAGTGCATCGAAAGGGTCCACCGATAATGTGCACTACTATACATTTTGTGTGTATTTTTTTAATCATTTACCATAAAAAAAATTCTGCCATTAAAAAACCTGCTCCCATGTAAAAAATCTGCTACCATAAAAAATGTGCTATAAAAAAATCTACTATAACAAAAAAATGCTATAGAAAAATCTGCTATAAAAATATAAAATCTGATATTAAAAAAAAAAAATTGTAACAACAAAATAAACCCTAAAGAAGCTCATTAAAGTTTTTACAATATGCAGTTATGCACGTATTGATGCTAGTTCATAAAAAAAAAAAAAGATCAACCAAAACTGACTTTTTTTATAAGTATTCAATGGACACCAAATAAATTGATATAAAGAAATCTTAAGTACATGTACTGCAACGACAAGCCAAAAGGACAAAGTACCCAGCCTCTCATTACATAGCACAAGAGAAAAAGCTTTTGGGTTTCTTATATCAATACACACAGAATAAAGATTAATAGAGAAAGAAAAGTCATCAATACAATAGCAGAAAATTCAAATAGAGAATACACACAATACAATAAAACATTGTAATGATTCAAGACAACACAGAACACACAAGAAACCAAACCAGTAGAATCACTGATTGACTTCCATGAAACCCAAAAAAATTTATTAGGTTCAAATCTACTAACAGATATATATGAACAAACAAACAAAATTACCCAAAAAAACAAAAAGGAAAGAAATCAAGCTATTTTCAATTGGATGGGGAACTATACATGTTCTTCCTCGATGGGGAGCTATACAATATATATAAACCCTAAATCCTAAAATATAAAATTATACCTTCCACAATTATAAAACACAGATTCAGCTTGATGGGGAGCTATACAAAAAACTATAAATATAAACTCTAATCAGATTTCGAAATCTGTAAAAATACTAAAATATCCTAAATCTCAAATCTGTAAATTTGATAAAAAAAAAAAAAAAAAACTCTAAATGAAATGAATCAATTAGCAATGAATTGAAACATTGCAATGATTCATGAAGTGAGTGTAAGATTTTGAAAATTAAAAAGCATACATACGTTCACATATCGATTAGCTCACCGAGAGAGGGGAAAACAATATCTATCATTCTGTAGCCTCGGGAACAACTAGAAGTGAAGGAGAAAGAACGAACCAACAGTGCCGACGACTAGGGGCTGTTGACGGCGTGAGAGACGGCTGCGGCGACTCAGAGACTCGAGTGGCAGAGCAAAGATGGTCGAGCAGGGAGAGAGAGGAGGGGGGTGGGGGGACCGTAGTCTATATACATATATATATATATATATATAACCCATTAAACGACGTTGTTTGGCCTTTGGGACTAAAATTTAGTCTATATTCATAATATATATAATATATATAGTGATATTAATATATAGTATACTATATTATATATTATAATACTAACTATATATTATACTATTATAGTGATACTATCATAATAATACTATATACTATACTAATACTAATACTATATATAGTTATATATATTTTGTTATAGTGATTTAATCTATTAAAAAAAATTATAGTGACTTATATCATATACTATAGTATAGTATTAGTTATAGTGATTTAGTATAACTATATTAGTACAAGTATAACTATAGTTTATATTAAACTATTAGTATTAGTATATATATTAGTATTAGTTATAGCTATATAATATATTAGACTATATAATAGTATTAATATTAGACTATTAGTATAGCTATATATTATTATTAGTTATAGTGATTTAGTATAACTATATTAGTATAACTATAGTCTATATTAGACTATAAGTATAACTATAGCTATAGTGAGTTTGTTAATTGTTATATTAGTATTTGTTAATTGTTAAAGTGAGTTTAATTTATTATAACTATATTATTGATAGTATTATCGTGATAGTATTAGTATAGTAATTTATTGTAGTGATAGTATTAGTATAGTAATTTAGTATTAGTAACTAGTATTAATTAATTACTATATCATTATTTTATGTGATTATTTAGTATAGTGATTATTTAGCTATATATAATATATCAGTATAATTAGTTATATATTAGTATAAATAAAATGTTATTAATAATTTAAATATATATTTTATGTTTAAAGCATATGATAAATTAAATTTTTATATTTAAGATTAAACTTTTATTTTATAAATTATAATAATATTATCTTATATATAATTATATTAATAATATATGATCAAACAAATTACAAATGTTCATATTTAAGATTAACATTTTATGTTATAATTTTTAAATTATAATATGAAATTATTTCATATATAATTATATATTTGTAACACCCCCTTCCTGTAGGCTAAGAGTGTCACGTGTTTTTCATAAAATAAATTCGACAAGAGATCTCATATTTAATAAAATGAACTTATGATTTATTTTGTAGAAAAATTGTCTAATAAAAACTTTTTCCAAAAACATTATATGAATAAACTGAATAAATTCATGTCATAAAAGCATGTTTTATTCCAGAAGGTCTGAAACTAATTTAACTGCTTCTTCTAATCCTGGCTTGCCTACTCGTATTCATCATCATCACCCGGGTGGTTAAAAAAAACATGAAAACAAACTAAAATGAGTCGAAGACTCAATAAGAAATCCATTACAACGTAAACGTAATAAACATAAGATTTTCATAAAAACTTTCATGCTGAGAGCTTAAAATCCATGAATGTTCATACTGATGCTTATGCTATGTATGACTAATTTAACTTAATTAAATGACTGATCTGACTGATTTAACTGATTTATCTGGCTGGCCAACACACTTAACTATGTGTGCGAGGTTGTGCACCGGCCCCTCAACCTGCTGCAGCAATAGGAGTCGCTGATAGTATTCTGGCATACTATGATGGATCATGATTGAGTTCGTGGCTTGCACATCCACCCTGAACTGAACTACATTGATACCATGCTTCTGAATGACCATCTAATTATTAACTGATCTGATATTATCATGCACTTTGAACTTAAGATAACTTACGTGTCTTATACACATAAGATGCATGACATAATACATACATAATTATAATTTCTGAATCTGAACATGATGCGGAATGACATGATCGTATGCTATGCTGGATGACATGTTTGCATATGACATGAGTGGTTCATAAATAATAGTTGTCAATGAACTGACTTGAATAATATTTATATATAAGCTAAACTGTGATGATTCTAATTTATGATCAAATTACTTACCTCACTGCGCTTCTTCCTGAATATCACTTCGTAACTCGACACCTATACGTACGCAATAATAACTATTACTAAATCTGTTTGAAAACAATATTTACTAATATCCTACTAAATCAAATTCACAATCTAAAAGGTAGTCAAATAAATATTTTGTTTAACACTATAATTAATAAATCCTAGTATTTAAATTACTTAAAATATTAATTTATAATTTAGTAGAATACTCGAACTATTTTAAAATAATTCATAAAATTTAAATTCTTAAACTAAGTTTCATTTCTTAACATAATTATTAAATCTTATAAGAAACCTAATAATTTCAAATATTGTTTAAATATTCTTAACATAATAATTTTATTAAATCTTACTAAATCGACAAAGGAAATATTAATTAAAATATTAGGCTCAATAGTATACTTTAAAATATATTTCCAACTCTTTAAACACTTTCTAATAAAAATGAGCTTGTGACTAGTATATTTATTTAATAAAATTAAACTCAACTTAAGATGTTAAGCACAACCCAACTTAAAAATGACGTAATAGTTTCCATAATTAAAATAAAGTCAAGCCCAATGTAAAACATTAAGTCCAATCCATATAAATGAGATAAACTTAACACATATTTAAGTGTAAGGTTATAAATGTAATTATACTTGAAAAAAATCCTTCAATATACTTCACAGAATACCAAACGGGAAAGGATTAAAAGGGCATAAATTTCCCAAAACTAAAACAATCTACGCATGCTTTCTGAAAAGGCTAATTAGTAAAAGGTAAAAAGTTGGTAGGATAAAATTGTAATGTCACTTAAAATTTTACTCTAGCAGTACACGAGGAAGAACTCAAGGCATCATTTTTCTTCTTTTTTCAGCCGACACTCCCTGGAGAGGAAAAGAGTGGTGAAATGGAGGATTACCATGCAAGAGAAATAGGGACCGACGGAACGGTGGCTGGGCTGAGAATCACGGTGGTTGCTAGTCGGCTTCCTCTGTGCGTGTGGTGGCGTCGAGAGAAGAGAAATGAGACATGGTTGCTGCCATGGCTGATGGTGGTTTCCGTGGCTACCTGAGTGGTTTGTAGCGAGATGGTTGGTGGGTGTATTCCAGTGATGACCAGCGGAAATTTCTGGGCCGTCCGTAGCTGCTTCGACGTGGTGGAGACTCGTGGTTTCTCTTGAACGCGGCAGTGCTCTGTTTTGACGAAGAGGAAACAGGGGATTTGTGTTGGCTGTTTTATGGTGGTCTCCGTGGTTTCAATTTGTTTGCTTGTGTTTGATGGTGTCTCCACTGTGGTTTATGGCAAAGCAAGGGCTGAGACGTGGGGGAAGGCTTGTTGTTTGTTTGCCGAGGAAGAACGTTGTTGCGTGATGATGGAGAGAGTGCTGCCATGAGGATAAATTGCTACGGTTTTTGGGAGGATTTCTGAAGGAGAGAAAGAGTATAAAGATATATACTAGTTTTAATTCGTGGTTTATGAAGGAGAAATTGATCACCAACTGAGTCGGTTTCCATTAGAATACTAACAACTAACACTGAGAGACGTACGGGTTTTGAGGTTTAAAGTTTTTAAATAGAGGCTAAAATCAAGAGATTAGATTCGGTCGAGATTGGAATAAATAAGATTTAAATTCAAATTCAAATTTTAGTAAAATATGATAAAATAATAATAATATAAGCATACGTTCCGGTCATTCCTTGCTAACTTGGAATTAGTAAGGTTTGTTTTCATTTGTGCTCTCTAAAAATAGTTCATGAATGGTGAAATGTCTCGTTCGTAGTTGTGGTACTGATGAATTTGTCTTAATTTTAAGTAATTTGCTTGTTGAGGGATGCAATCTTGGACATGGAGAGGGATAAGAAATATGGCCTTTTATCACAAATTTGGGTCGCCCCAAAAGTCCGCCATTTAAATTTTAAATCACTAACTAAAACACGCTTTTCCCCCCTACTTTCTTCCTAGCCCGATCGATAAAACCTCATTCTCTTACGTCTCTGCTACCCCTTCCCAAACTTCCCAGCGCTGCCGAAGCCCAACGTCAGCCTCCATCTCCTCCGCTTAGTCTCCATTGAAGTAAGCTCTTTTCCTCTCTATTTCCTGTTCGTTCGTCCGTTTCTCCCACTCTCAATTTTGCCCTAATCATCTCTCTCGGTTTCGTCGCTGTAGTTGTTAATCCTATTACTCTGTTCTCTGCTCTGATTTATTTTTTATATGACTAATGTTTTGATTAATCGTTAGAAAGTGAAGGAACAACTAGAGAATGTTGGAAATAAGGTATCTGGATGATTATGCCAATAAAAATATAGTGCTTTATATTTGTAAAGATTTTGTAGAAGATGTTTTTGAGGACTTGATTTCGTCATATATTACTCTCTCTCTATGTGAAGTTTATGTTGGAATTATGTGGAAACGAAAAATTAACCTAAAATGAGGAATTTGAAATAGGAACTAAAAACGTTCTTGCTTGGTAGAATGGATGTGTAGTTTCAAGACTTGTGAACTGCAATGCAAATATATCTGTTTCTTGGTTCTTGGAATGGATTTGCTGTGTTGAGGGGACTGTAGCAACGGTCTATATTCTTGGAGGCATGCAATTATCCGTATCTTTATGTGCTTCTCGTGAGCATTTTTTTTTTTGGAAAAAATAACGGATCTATGAAGTAAATGGCAGAGCTATCAGAGCTATGCAGATTGTACTTAGGGCAGCTCTCATGCATGGCCTTTTCCCATTATATTCCTTTCTTGCTTTTTTTGTCAAAACAAGTACAAGAATTACTTGGCCAAACTTATTCTCACGGTAACAAAAAAAAAAAAAAAAAGGTTCTAGATCATACACCTCGTTGACTTTTCCACGGTTAACCATCCTATTAAAACACATTCTGATCACCACATCAGTTTTGAGAATTAATTTAACCCGCTTTCATGAAGCAGCACTACCAAAGGGAGGCGTAATTATGGCCATATATTTTGATTCCAGTTGAAAATTATTCACGGCTGAAGGCCAACTCGAATTAAATATTATTCTACAGTCTCTATGTGCAATTGTTTTGATTTTTTACTCTGTCAGTGATACATGTAGTTTTCCTTTTCTTACTTCTAAAAGAAAAGTATTTTCTTATACATGTAGTTTTGCTGCTTCATATGATTTGATGGATTTACTATATCTAACATGTGTTTTCTCTATCATTCTTGATATATCTAAAATTATGCTTGAGGCTACAAATATTATTGTGAGTGTTTCAAACCCAATGTGGCATAATTCCCGCTTAAAACTGTAAATCTCTTAGTGTCAATGAAGCTTTCTGTGCTTTTAGTCACAGCTGGACTAGTTATCTTAACTGAACTAGCTATCTTGTTTATATGGTTTGCAATATGCTGCCCAAACACTTTGTGAAAGTTAATATCTTCTAGTGTCGCAAACATTATTGTATTGTTATTCTTTTCTTGGGAAAATGTTGCTGAGGATTCTTGTGTGCTTACATGGAATTTTCAGTTTGTGAATGCCTTGGCGGATTTTTTAGTTTGTGAATGCCTTTGGGGATTTTTTAGTTTGTGAATGCCTTTGGGGCTGGTATATTTTTTATCCCTTTACATTTAGAAAATGTTATGTTGTGAAACTGAAATGGTGTTGTGTTGAATTGGATAGATTTTCTATATGTATTGACTGTGTTGATTGTGGTAGACTTAGAAGAAGTGAGGTGTGGCTGTGATTGAGGAGTAAGTGTGGATGTGTAAGTGTGCATCATTGTGCAGTTGTAATGTGGTTGGATGTCATGTGAAGTGTCGGGATGAGCCATGTAGTTTTGGCGTACTGCGTGGAGTTTTATTTTGGTTTGGGTTTGTATAATTGGTGATTGGTGTGGAAGAAGCTATAAAGTTTTATGATTTTAATTGTGATTTGTGTGTATCAATGTTATTTTGGTTTGGGTTTGTATAATTAGTCATATGGTTATATTGTTGTGTAATGGGTTTGTGTTGAACTCAAGTGCTAGATGGATGGAGTATGTGTAATTTTGCTAAATTAAATTACGTGGACAGCAAGCATGTGTTATTTTATATTAATTGAATTATGTATATGGAAATGTGTAGAGGAATTTGTGACTTTGGTGCTAAGTAGTCAAGTAGTCAATATGATGTAATAAAATCATTTTATCGCTCTTATTACATCATATCAAGAGCGATAAAATGATGTTATCAACTGGAGTCGTTTTTATTCACTGCCATATATATGGCTTCCTACAAAAGCTAATTTGGTGCCAATACCTGAAGTTCACTATGTTGATGTGTTGTTAGCGTTGATATTTACAAACCAACAATTTTTGGCTAACTTTTTCGTGTCATTTGCTTATTCAGTGTTCCCTTGATGTAACTAACTTTTGAGTTACATGGTTGTGGAAAGTGGTCATTGACTCTTTATGAACAGCCTGATATTCAGTCCAGCTGCATTTTAATTTATATAAACACAACCCCTTTTGGGAATTGGAGTTGTTTTCATTTATATTTCTATAGCATAAATAACTATTGGATATTAACCCTACTGTCTTGATGATTATTTTGTATGATTATTTTTAGGTTATATTAGACAATTTTGTGTGTTTATTTTTGGCTCAGTCTCATCTTTTTTTGCTTTTACAATTTTTTTTTCGTGAATTCTTTTAGCAATTGCCATGAGATGTTCTCGCGGCAAATACTATTTTTTTGCCGGAAGAAGTTTTTTCCACGAAATGTTCTAGTGGGTAATACGTACATGTCCATGAAGTTTGCCGCAAAAGCAAGTCCATTTTTGTGGAAGTGCTTGAGCCTGGGATCCAAGAGATTATAACATATTTCCGTTTGGCCATGTTTCCTTTCTTCCCTCTGTTTTGTTCTCTTTGTTGATTTTGGGTTTTTTTTTTTATGAGAATGTTTGAGGAGTATTTTTATTTAGATCTATTTAAATGTTTGAATGTTTGAGGAGTATCTGTTTAGATCTGTTTAGCTGCAAAATGCTAGAGCCGTGGTTTATTATTATTTGGAAGATTTGTTTAGATCTGTTATATCCGAAAACGTATATATGTGTGTAAAATGAAGATTTGTTATTATTTGGAAGAAATGATCTTTAGGATGTTGTATCTTTGATTTTTCTAGATTTTTTTTTTTAAAAAAAATTAGTTGTGTTTTTGGGTGGAGTTTGGAAAAAAAAATTGGGGCCTTTTGTTTCCAAAATAGTTTTAGGAAAAGCAAAGACTTTAGAGAGTTAAGCCAGGTCCAATCCAGTTTCAGACTTTAGAAGTTGTAGCCTTCCTCTTGTGGTCCATTCCCATTGCTATGTTCTGGTTCATTGACGTGGTAGTTCTGTATGAACAGTCTTATTAATGTATATATATGTCTATTAAAGATTACTTCGATAGGAAGTAATTTCATTTTAGAGTATTTTCGTGCGGCGTTTCAATGTTTTTTCCCGTGTTTATTCAATTTATTTTTTGGAATAATTAATGGAACTTTTGTTTTGAACGTTTTTGGCCTCTTTTAATAAGAAAACTTCTGTTTTGTTTACAACGTTGATCATTTAGTTGTGTTTCAAGACCAATAATCTATATACTCTGTAATCTATATAGAAAAATGTTGAATGTGACATCAACAATTGTGGCTAAAATATATAGGATTTTCTGGAGTACTCTGTTGCTTTGCATTGAGGCCTCCGCAGCTAGTAATGATGACCGTGCAGCATACCGAGTCCATCATTGGAATGGATCCTCTTATCTATAAAGCGGCAGAACAAGGCAACCTGAGGGCCTTAGAAAAAAAATATGATATCTCCCATCTACTTGATGAGTTTTTAACCGTTAATAAAAATACAATCCTACATATTTGCATTTCAAGTATCCTGGTCAAAGAAAAGTTTCCCGCCACTGGAGGAACTGACCTTGCCTCAGCGGTAAAATTTGTGGAAGATGTACTGTCCAAGTGTCCATCATTTTTATTGAAAGCCAATGCGGAAGACGATACTCCGTTACATGTTGCGGCAAGGTCTGGGCATGCTTCGATCGTTAAAGTTCTGATTGATTGTAAAAAATCCCAACATCAAGATCTCGAAAATGTCGTTGCTACTAAGGAGATGATTACTAGGGAGATGATTGGAATGCTGAATAAAAAGGGAGACACGACCTTACATGATGCTGTACGTCACAATCACATTGAAGTGGTAAAACAGTTACTAAGGGAGGTAGATCGAGAATTTTCGTTTGGTGCTAATGGTGCTGGTGAGACCCCACTTTACTTGGCTGCCGAGAGACACTTTCCAGATTTGGTATCTGAAATTTTGAACACATTCCAATCACCAGCTTATGATGGCCCCTTGGGTAGAACGGCTTTGCATGCTGCAACATTTTCAAATGATGCAGGTATTGCTATGTTATCTTTTACGCATTGTAGAATATGATTTGCTTAAAAAAATATTTATGTGGTGGTATCAAATATGACAGGACATCGAATTCATGAAATATAAAGATGTTTGATATGCACAGAGCTGGTTTTAGATTAATTTCGTGCTTAACTTAAAGCTTGAAATATTTGATCATGTCTGCCTTGTCCTGCATTTTACCACATTAAATGACCACCTGAATAGTCTTTTTTCTGTCTCCTAACCTATGTCTTCCTTTTTGTCCATCAGAAAATTATTACATTAATTTAGCATGTTTAAATTCTTTTAGGAATGACCGAAAACATTTTGGAAAGATATGGTCGCGATCTATGTAAACAAACAGACCAAAAAGGTTGGACTCCTCTTCACTTGGCTGCATACTTGGGTTGCGTTGAGCCAACAAAACTATTGCTGCAATATGGTAGAGAGGTGGCATATATGAAAGATGCAGAGGGTAGGACAGCTCTTCACATTGCAGCTCATCGCAACCAAGAAGGAGTTACAAAGGAGATTATATCAATGTGTCCTGATTGTTGCGAAGTGGTTGACAATGAAGGCCGCAATGCACTCCATCTCGCCGTGCACAGCCGCTGGCCAACTGCAGCGCTAATCATCCAAAATAATCCATCTTTACGGAATCTTTTGAATCAGGCGGACAATGACGGGAATACACCTCTCCATCACTATTACAATTCTGTTGGATACATCAAGGGTGTCTTGAATTCTCCAAGAGTTGACGAAATGGTCTTCAACAAAAAGAACCAGACTGCTTTTCAAATCTTAAGAAGTAAACGCTTTCCAACCGATGGTGATGAGGTAGGTAACATAATCTTTTATCTTTCTTCAAAAAATAAAATTATATACTTAATATTTGAATTTAGTTCTTTGCAATAATATATGCTGAGGACTACCGAAACCAAAGGAATTCTTAGAATCATAATTAATCAAATTGGATTTTTTTTTTTCATTTTATTTTAAAATTAAACTGATTTATGCATGTATCACATCACATAATATATAAATCAGATATTTCTACAAAACCTGTTTCGTTTCAAAACATATTTGATTTTATATATCTTCTTTATAATGGAACGATAATATTTTTCTATTCATTTTATAACTTCTAAATGTATTTTTATAAGATGCATTTAAATATGAAGTTAACTATCTTTACATATTCTGATTTTAGGTACAATATTCCGCTTTACAGAGGAAGCAGGACGAATTTTATAAAGGCCAGAAAAATCATTGGTTCCTTTTCAATGGAAGAGTATTAGAAACTGGGTATGATGAAATTGAGAAGGAGAAACAGCCAGAGGGGGATGAGGATTGGCAGGAGATGGAGAAAAAGAAGGAAGAGATGGATAAAGCGGCTCAAGTCCATTTGGTAGTTGCTGCACTCATTACAACCGTGACCTTTGCAGCAGGCATTACCATGCCAGGGGGCTTCATTGGTGGAGATGATCATCCACATCCAGGCTCTGCAGTTCTGGAAAAAAGTACTGCTTTTAAAGCATTCATCATTACAAACGCCCTAGCATTGATGCTATCCAGTTCTGCTGTCTTTATCTACCTATTTATTCCGTTTATCCCTTCTAAATCCTTCTTCAGGCAGCGCTTATGTTTTGCTCAAATGGCCTTTTGGTTCCTTATTTCGTCCATGGCACCAATGGTTTTGGCATTTGTCACAGGAACATATGCTGTGTTGGAGCATTCAAACATTGCAATTCCCACTTGTATTATTTGCTTATCCTTCATTACCATCCTTGTTTTTATATTTTTAAAACTACGGTTGTACCTATGATGTAAGCGCTCTGATTTCTGATTTCATCAATGAAAATATTACGAGTACGGAACTTTTTTTTTTTCAAGATAAATATCATTGTCTAGTGTTAAAAGTACAAATTTTGTAACTTAGTATTTGTCGGTTTCCGAAATGACACATCGTTTACTTAAATCGGAAAATTTATTTGTATTTTTTCTCATCTTTTTATCCTTTTTATCATGTCTTGCACAAATGGTAATATGAATATTTTTTTTTTTTATAGATAAAATATTCTAGTAATATTGTGACATTTGCATGTTTTTACAAATAAAAGTGTAAATATGAGAAATATATATATATATATATATAAAAGATTGGGAAAAGTAAAAAAATAGTAATTGGGTGACCCTGTCCCAAGTTTGGAGGTTGGAGGGATGGGTTTAAGGAATTGGGTGATTAGAGTTTCTTGATTGAGTTTCAGAAGTTGACTGATAAAGAAAAGGTGCTTAGTGGTCGTCTATGGTTTTTTGATAGGAACCTCTTAACCCTGCTTCAAGTGGATAAGGCTGTGTCCATCAATGTGTTGCAGTTTAACTTTGAACCCTTTTGGGTTTAACTTCATAAGGCAGCTATGACAGAAGAGGTGGGGGAACCGTTTGTGTGACGCCCCGACTCCCACGTACGGAAACACGGGAATCATATCGTCGGGATGATGACAACACGGGTCACGCATCGCAATGAAATGTGCTCAAGTGTGTGCAATATGCAAAAGTGCACAACAAAAGTCGTAGCGGATAATATAAATAAGTCAATTCAGTACTAGAAATTTAAATACAAATATCCAAAACAAATTACCTTTAAAAAAGTTATACAGTCATCCCAAAATATATTACAAACGGCAAATATATAAACAAGTGATAAAATGAATCTCGACACACGAGAGCAATCCCAAGTTACTCCTCCAATGGAGCCAAAGCCTAAGGTTCGTCATCCTCATCTGCATCAAAATCTGTGATACCATAAAATGGTACTACAGGTAAGTAATAATCTAAACAACTCTCGGGATAAAAACGGATTAACGCAACCAACAAACAGATCCCAAAACCTCATTTTCCCTGAAAATGATTATTTTCCAACACACGCCAAAAATCCCATTTGACCATATATATGCCAAGAATAATATCCATCATTTCCTAGAAAATGAGCTCGTAATCATTAAATCATAAACCGACAACAAAATCATTTATTGGACACTATAGACAGGACTATACCACCATCCCTATAGTTCATTTTCACACAAGAGATACTCATTAGAGCACTGTAGGCAGGAATCACAGGCGGGACTCTACCACCATCCCTACCGCACGCACTGTAGGTGGGAATCACAGGCTGGACTCTACCACCATCCCTACCACGTGCATCGTAGGCAGGAATCGCAGGCGGGACTATACCACCATTCATGCTTACAACCATCCCTATAGTCTCTTTTCCTTTTTCTCAAACTTGTCAATCTAGTTATTTCAAACACGTTCAAAATCATTTCTCACGTGAAAACCTAGTTTTCAAATAAACACATGAACATGTATACAATTATGCAAAAACCCAGTTTTCATTTACAAACATGAACATGCGTGCAATGCAATGTACATGAAACGATGCATTATCCAACAACCAACAATTGCCAACACAATCAACACAATCCAATCACATAAACAACTTCATTCTCCAATCCATCCGACCCCCTTACTCCTCGGGCTAAGTCCGGCATAACCAACCAGTTCACAGTAAAATAAGTTAGTGCAAAAATAAATTTAAATGACGAAAGTTCTTTGGAAAAATACTTATAGCGCTATATAATAATTTCCGAGGGATCACAGAGCTGCAAGAAGTGGCGGCACATCAACGTAACAATGCAAAATGCACTATGGCCGTGGTCTCAAAAACTCACTTTTGAACGGGTACAAACGAAGACCCGATATTGATAGGGTAGGGCTTAGGGATGTCGGTGAAGCCAATGGTGATGGTGGTTGGCCGTGGGTGGTGGCGTAGAGGGCGGTTGAAGGCTAAAATACCCAAAATGGAAATATTGATGGTGGGGCTTCATCGGTGGCAGATCGGGGCTGAGGATGGGTGCATTAGGTTGCTATGAGGTTGAGGATGAAGTGGTGAAGAAATGGTGGCCGGAGGTGGCGTGACAGCGGCACTGGAGCAAATGGAGGCCGCGACTTTAAGCTGTTTGTGGGAGCTCACGGCAGCGCGAGAGGGGCTGGGAATTGGAGGGTGAGGTAACCGACTGAAGGGGAAGCAAACGGTAGGGGTGGTGGTGATGGACACAAGCGGCGCACGGCAGCACAGGGTGGAGAACTACGTGGACGCGGGGAGAGAGAGGGAAAATGTCGCGCCCGGGAGAGAGAGGAGAAAAAAGAAAATGAAGGAAAAAGAAAAGAGAAGAAGAAAAGAAAAAGAGGAAAAAGAAAAATAGAGGGAAAGAAATGAGATTCAATCCTCACATCTTGGGTCACACAAATGATCCAACGAAAAGAATTTCAAAACATTAAGTTAATTAAAAATAATTTAAACGTATTGCTTAAATGAAAATAAAATAATTAAATCCAACAATAAACTAATTTAAAATACAGACCAATTTAAATAATGAACAATAATTAATAACAAGAAAACACATTGAATTAACAATTAAAAAATCTTAAAATAATATAACGTAAATCATCTAAAGTTTAAAACATGAAGCTCATAATCTTAATAAATGCAATAATTTACTTAGTCAAAATACACGTAAATACAGGATATCACAGTTTGGATTCTCAATTGGTCATGTCATTAGCGTTGATGTTGTGTTTGATGGTTTGACATGGGGGAATTGTCTTCGAGTGAGGGTTGCATTGGAACTCCATGCACTTTTACTGAGAGGAAGGTGGCTGAAGTTTGAGGACCAACAATATTGGATTTCTTTTAAATATGAGAGGCTGTAGAATTCTTGCTTTTAATGTGGTACTTTATTTCATAAAGGGAGGGGATGTTCCGGGCAGAGGTTTGAGCACCAATGGGATCATTTGAAGTCTCAGCAGTTTGGGCCTTGGATTCGAGCACAACCAATGAACACCAATATTTTTTATGCTCGAAAATATGGTGGTGCACCTGGTCACAACCACCAACAGAGGTGGCAGCAGGCAGATGCAAAAGGTGGTGGCAGGGATGATGCCAGTTTAGGAAAGGAGGATAAGGAGGATACTCAACTTGTAAAATTTATACCTACAATTGCAAGCTTTTACAATTTGCAACTTCCATTGGACTCCCTTGACAATTTTTTTGCCGCATGGCATGCAACACTCTGTCCCACTCTGAGCATTCCTAATGGCTTATCAAAATTTTCATATGAAATAACCAATTAAAACTCACTTTTTCTATTTTATCTAACGACTTTTACAATATACTATACATCAGTTTATCTATTTTTTCTTCTATATATCGTTTAAATATTCTTAATTTTTTTTAAATATTTTTGTACCAACGATTAAATTTGTAACATTTTCACATCTTTTCAATATTTTTCATATATTAATATGAACACAATATCTTTCTGTTGATAAAATGATATCAATCGCTCAATAAAAAATTAAAATAAAAATAAATGAAAAAACCTCATTCATTCTATTTTTCTGATCTTTTTATCATGTCTTGCACAAATGGTAATATGAGTAATTTTCTTTTTATTAAGATAAAACATTGAAATAATATTGTGAAATTTGCATGTTTTTACAAATAAAAGTGTAAATGCAAGAAATATATATAAAAAAAGATTGGAAAAAGTAAAAAAATAGTAAAGAATGATACAAAGATGAATATGTTAAATGTACGGAGCACTTTAGCTTATATGTTGTGACGACCCGGACTTAGCCAAGTCCTCGGCTATTATTTTCAATGCCTTTAGCCTTAGCCCGATTAGAAACTTGACCCAATAGGATTAATGAGGTGAGTATTTAGAGAGGGACATGGGGTGCATCTCATCTTTAGTACATTAGGCGCCCAATCCCACATGAGTGGCCCAAAGGACCAAGTGATAGTCAGCCCCTAGAAGACCTAGGGTTTAGAAACACTAATTAGGGTGAGGATGGAGGAAGGTGCCTAGAAGGAGGTAGTACCGTTGAGATTCCCTAAGCTCAATCATTGTGACTTGGGATGGGGCATCTCGGTTTGGCATGTCATGCAAGGAAGCTTCGAGAGGAAGCAAGAGAGAATGAAAGGAAGATAAGGGCTCAATACAGTTAGGGCACATGCCCATCTCCCTCACCAACATGCCACATGGCCAACATGCAAGCATGCCTTTAAGGTTCAATGAATCTAGACTTGAAGATGGAAGAAGGGAAGAGAGAGAAAATAGGGTTTCAGTTTCCTAAGGGCCACATGCCACCTACTAAGCATTATTACATAGGGAATTGAAAGAGGCGCATGGGGGAACAGAAAATATGAAGACACAAGCCTCTAGGGTTTCGTTTAAGGGCTTACACGCCTACCATGAAGATCAAATCCTCATTTTCGTCACTTGTCTTTCATGCACATGGTATGGAAGTTTCTAAAAGAAGGCAATCATGACGAAGATGAAGAGAGGTTTATGGAAGAGGCACACACATTTCTCAAGGTGTCTAGAAGAATCTTTGTGGGAGGAGGATAAGAGAAGGGGAATGTAGGGCAAACACACACACACACATGCCTATGCCAAATGGCAACCATGCTTACTGCTAGGAGCAAGAGTGGCTCTAGCATTAAGGAGACACGTTAGGGTTTCGGCCATAAAGACCTACACGCCCTTGAAGGTTCATTGAACCTAGACCACTTGAGGAACACATCGAGGGGAATTTAGGGTTTCAGATTAGGGCAAGGTTGTGCCATTTGTCATGCATGCTAGAGGGCCTTTTGGTTTTCCCAAAGGAAGGCAATGATGAAGAGGGAAAGAGGGAAGTTTCTGCCAAGGGAGGAAGGGTCTGCCACATGGCAGCCATGCACCTAGACTCTTGGGTTTCCAATGTCATAAATAATGATAGGAGAGAGAGAGTTTGTGGGGAAATGAAGGAGTATATAAGGGGTTCTTTAAGGGGTTCAGTGCCCAAGACCCCCAAAGAGACACCCAAATGTCACTTTATCATTTTTCAGATTTCCTCACCTTTTCTCCTTCTCTCTCTAACATGCCCACCTTAGGTGAAAACCAACCACCACTTCCATCTAAATACACTCCAAGCACGACTTGGGAAGGAGAGCAAGGAACCCCACGTTAGAGAGAACTGCACGATAAGAACCACCAAGCCTTTTTCTACACCCACTTCTTCAAAGCACACATGTTCACATGGGTTTTCTTGGGAATAGAGGGTTCGGTTCGAGTGAATAGGGAAACCACCTTATCTCAAGTTATGATGAAAATAAGAGTGTTTGGGTTCCATCTTGATGAGCTTTGCCAAAGCATGAGAAACTAAGATTTTCTTCAATGGGGAATCCAAACCCCACTAGCCAAGAGCAAGAGTGGAGGGAACTCTTGAAAGGTTGAGAGATCCGATCACCATTAGGGTTTTGGAGTGGGGATTTCCTTCTAGTGAGGTTTCGACCATAGGGATGGATGAACACATGCATGTCATACACTTCTCACGCACACATACCTCATGTGTATTAGCAACCACTAAGATTGAAAAGACCGAATCTTTGAAAGAGGTACAACCACCACTCGGCCTAGGGGTTTTCCCTTAAGGCACGAGCTCATGAAAGGTCACATAGAGTGAGATTTGAAACCTAGGATCGAATAGAGTAAGCCCTAGCACACCACACACGCATTTTTGGATTAGGGTTTCATTGGTTTCAATAAGTCTAATGATTTAAACAATACATCGTTAGCTTGCTTGATCGTTGGTATTTCTTTGCTTCGGGATATTTGTAAGTTAGCTTCCAACATACAATTGGATAACGTTCGTATGTAGCATGTAGACTTTCATTTTGTTGGTAAAATTGGATTATGGAATTTTTACTTGATGTATGTTACGTTTCGGCCATGCCCATTAATGCCATGCTCAAATATTTTTCGTAGACTTAAATGCCATGTTTTGATTCAGCATAACGTTGCATGCCTTGGTTAAGCCTTTAATTTTTTTTTTTTTTTTATAAATATATTGCATGTTCTAATTCTTTCAAGCCGTAAACATGATGCACTTTGATGTATGGCATGAGTACATGATTTCATTGCATGAGAGTCACGCGGTTCATGACATACATATTTGGGTCTTATGTTAAAGGAAAAAAGGTTTTGTCAGAAGCACATGTCACATGCATTTTGGGTTTGTGTTTTTGGAAAAGAAAGTTAATACATGTTTTATCACGATGCCAAATGCTAGGATGAGAGAATATCCTAATAGAAGTCTTTTGTCTAGTCTAGAGTACTTAAATTGGAGTGGTAACCCCTGGATTGATGAAAAATAATCAATAGACTTAAACGTGTCCTTCTTAAAGGATTCCAAAGTGAAGTAGCACCTAATGCTAGTGGGTTCACCATAATGAAATCACAGTGAAGGTTAATTGTGAATTGCCATGTTATATGAACTCTGACGTACTCACAAGGGACCACTTCTATCACAACCCGACATCAGAAAACACCTCCACACTATAGTTGTTCTCAAACTGGGACCAGTAAAGCCACTCAACAATACACTAGCATCATATTTGGAAGCATACAACATTGGACCCACCCACGTGCAACATTGGACATAGATATCCTTAAAACATAAACATTTGCCATGCAAAATTCACCTATAACGAATTGAACATATGTCCATGCACAAATATTGAAGATATGCACAGAAGGAACAACAAATAAGCCTAAAAAATAGAAACCCCAATTTTTTTATGCTGTAAACCCCAACTTTTCCTATGCTTAAAGTTATCAATGTCCAACCCTCTAACAGTATATACACATGCCAAATTACTCATTTTCAAAGGAAGAACAAACAAATTTGATGAAGATAGAGACAGACTCACTTCAAGATGGACTCACCTCTACGACACCCACTGTGCAAAGAAGAGAGAGAGCAATTCGATGAAGACGAACTAAAATGTTTGAAGCCATTCAGATTGGTGCATTTACCATGAAACACCAATTCTCCTTCAGATCTGCACCATGAGAACAACGATCGATGGTCTAGTTTGGAGAGAAGAAAAGGGACTGACTTGGGGTTTTTGAATTTTCTCCTTCAGTTTGGAGACAATGACATCATGGGTGCTTTTGTCTTTACAGTGAATGTTATGCTTGTGGGCAGCACGTGGGGGAACTTTCCGTTACTTTTGACGCTGCTGGTAGACGGAAAGGGGGGATTTATAAGTTTTGAAAGTAAGCGGGTCCACTTTGATGCAATTATTAGTTTCAAGGGCACATTGTGAATTGAGTGAAAGCTTGAGTGGACAAAGTGTAATTAACCCTATATATATATATATGTATACATTAGAGCTTATATTCAAAGTCATGAAGCATGTGGGTTATGATTTAAGGTGAGGTAGCGATAGGGAGGCAAATTAAAGGAGATGTACAAAAACATGGGAGACTTGGAATGCTTCCAAGTCAATTAGACAGATATTGCAAAACTATTTAAGGGCTCGTTTGTTTTCGAAGATGAGATGAGACGATATTTTTTGGGATGTGTGAATAATATTGAGATATGTTGAGTATAGATGAGAAATATAAAATAAGATAAAATTGTGTTTGTTTATAGAGATGAGATGAGATTAGTTTGACTTTTTTTTCTAAGTATTGACTGCTGTGGGACCCACAACTAATAATATTATTTTTAAAGACAAGTTAGCTGCTGAAAAGGAATTGAAGCCCGCACATGAATAGTGAACAACGATTATTGAAGAGGTACTCGACGTTTTCCTGGGCCTACCCAGCGTTTTCATCTAATTTCTTTCTTATGTTTTTGTTTCATGCTTCCTTTATTAAAAACCCATGTGTAATTATTTTTTCTTTTTATCAAATATTTTGCTGAGTCATTAGAAATATTTGTAAACTAAAAAAAAAAACCACAACCTCATTTAAAAAATATTATGCTAAAATCTTTTGTATCTATAATCTTTTTATCAAATATTTGTTTGAGTCATTCATAATATTTTGTAATTATTTTTGCTATTCATTATTACTACAACAGACACTCGTTAAAAAAAAGAGAAAATATTAACATAAATGTGATGCATGGATGACGAATAGTTTTTTTTAATATTTAAAATTATTCGCGTGAGATTTGCTATACATAAATTAATATGTTAATAAACCCATTATGGTCAAACCTATTTTAATTTGAAAAAAATTAAAAATACCAATCATTAAACCCAACAAGTAAAAATAAATAAATAAATAACCAAATCCAATAACGTAATTCATCTACCATTTGTCATTAAATAAATAATCTGTCCAGCATGATGAAATATTGAGCAATCCACATCGACAATCATATCATGTTTAAATTCATTGCTCACATAAAATACATCAGTTGTCGAAAATAAGGGTAATTTCAATGCCAACAATAAAATATCAGTATTAAATACATGCTTAATTTTTAAATAACACCATCAATGGCCACCCCTTGCTTCCCACATAGAAATGGAAATCTCATCTCTAATTGCAGCCATATTGTTTTGGGCTTCAGTTTACAAGTCTACATGACCAGATGAGGATGCCCGTCACCAACCGCAGGCTCAATAACTGGTAGATGCATTGTACTCCACGTCTGAAAAATCCAGTCATCGGGGGTGACCATTCTAATAAAGTTGCGCAGTACACAACACGCTGTAATAATAAGTCTTTGCCGCCCAACCGAATATAGAGGCATCTTGGAGAGAATGGGGAATCGTTCTTTTATAACACTAAATGTTCGTTCTACAATATTACGAACTGTTGAGTGATAGTAATGAAAATAATCTTTATACCCATGAAAACCCCTCTAATTGTGACAATCACTCCGGTGATAACGTTCTCTTAGATTGGGGCAGCAATCTTGTAGTGCATTGATAAGCTGAATCCACAAGATAATACTAACCTAAGAGTCCATTTATTTTCAAAGCACAAACTTCAATTAATATAACGGAAAAAACAATGAAAGTTCCAACTTAAAAATATTTGACAAAGTTACTAAAAAAAAAAAATTACCCTGTGGTGGCCATGAAAAACGGGTTTTTGGATCACTAGCAGTATGATGGAACGCACGTGCATCATGAGCAGATCCCTCCCATTCAGTGTAAACAAATATAAACTTCATATCGAAGTCAAATATTGCCAACACATTTTGGACAACTCGGCCCAACCTATTTCAATATGCCTCGCGCAATTTAGTTGGGACCACAACTGGTATCATCGTACTGTCCATCGCACCAATGCATCCCTATAAACTCAATAAATAAATCCCAACTGGCTAACACAACCAACTAATGTATGATGTGATTGTTACATTGTATGTTGTAAAAGAAAGTTTAAATTTTAATTGTTACCTGAAACCAAGGATAATTACGATGGTTGCTTGAAATAAAATGGTGCACGCTGTCCCTTGGAGTTGGCACAATCAAATGTCTCCCAACCTCACATAATGCATTAATCATTTTTCTAACGTTTTTATTGATTGTTTGTGTCGAATGTTGAAACATGTCCCCAACAATTCGCTGGCCTTTTGCGTGGCCCACAAGAAGGCAAAACATACCCACAGCTTCCTCCACTGTCACTTCTCTTCTAGAATCACGTACCAAGTGATTGTTACGTAACAATGCGCATAAACAGCGAAATGTAGGTACCTCCATACGAAACATAATCTTGTAGTTATCTGGATGGCCATTTAAAATTCCTAAAATATATTGATGCCCTCGGAGGCCTATATTATGTTGTGGCCTTGGGTGATTCCTTCTCTATCCGTGGGACAGTATCCTAATAGCATTCATGATATCTATGGGCTCCATCGGATCATCACTATCACTCCCGTCAGTTCAAGAATTGTTATGCTCCATTCTCTACTATATGATGTGGAACTAGGCTAAAAACTCAAGACAAGTTGGGGAATAGACCAACAGGAGGGACCTATAGCATTGGGAAGTAGTTTTCATGAGTGTACGTTTCCATTCTAGATAAGAAAAAACAATCTCAATATATGCAAAGAATCATGCAAACCTTTGGGATTCTTGACCATATCCCATATCTTTCATTTCCAAGCAAATGGAACTTACACTTATTTCAGCAAAAATTATTTGATATATCACTTAAAATATACTTATAAATTCTTATGAATATATATATATATATATATATATATATATCAGTGCAGCAAAGACATGTGAGAATATTAGTTGGTCTATACTATTCAGATTAACATCATGGTCAATTTGATTGTACCACTAGTATGCATCTAACCCCATGACCAAATTTTATATGATCATTCTGATATGACATCTTGACCATATTAAATTACATAGAGCAAATCGATCAATTTGACAAAATATCTACTAGACTGTCGAACAGCTTGTAGGGCAGGGACCATATATATATAGGCCTAAATTAAAGTGCAAACCTATCAAGTGGAAATGGTGACATTGAGAAAGAGCAAAATCCAGGATACTTATGAAAAATAAAAGCTTCAATGAGACAAAATTTACAAAGTACAGTCCAATTACTGAATAAAGTGCCCAGTTCAACTATACTACCATGCGAAAATTTGCAGTGTTTCATCTTGTGTGAGCTTTAAAAAGGTAGCACAATCCTCGTTGTGCCAGTTTTAAAAGAAAAAAAATGAAAAAAAAAAATACATGGCTGCATTATAAACTATTAAGAAAGACCCAAGTAATTGGGAGGTCCTCTTTAGTCCAAATAGTAACTGCCACGAAAAAACTAGAATACATGGCTGCATTATAAACTATTAAGAAAGACCCAAGTAATTGGGAGGTCCTCTTTAGTCCAAATGGTTATTTCAATTACTAATGGTTTTTCTTTTCACTATTCTTGTTGATATGGTAGTTTCTGTGGTCCTATGCATGGCCATTTAAAAAAAACGTTAGTACTGTTTTTTAGGAGAACTTTATCAATGTTTCATGTTTCTATCTTACTATATTCTGTCCTGATGTTTAGAGTTGATTTATTCATTGCTAGACTTTGCCGAGTGTATGTAGGATTGGACATAGTACATGCTAATAACTACAACAACATTGTGCATAAGTTTGGCACTTAAAATTCTCCTGAAGTTAATAATTTTCAAGGTACTAATTCTGTTTATATTAGATGGATTTGTGGGTGATTCTATTTCGTGCTTCAGTGGTACAAGTTAATGGCTTTTATTTTGAATTTTGCAATTGATATGAAGAACTACCCTCAGAATTTATGTACTCCATGGGGCAATATTAGGTCCTATATTTTCTCTGTAAAGTGTATAATATAAGTTCTAAAGATGAGTAAGATACATCTGCATTGGAGCTTCGGAATCTCTAAAGTATACTTTTACTTTAATAAACTTACTTTTACTTTAAGAAGATACATCTTCATTCACTTCAATAAAGTTACTTTTAGTTATAAATATATATATATTTCAGTTATTAACATCAGTATCGTGTTTAAACATCAGAACTGTGTGGCTTAAACACGATACTGATGTTTCTCATATTAACATCATAACTATTTGGTTTCTCCATCCATCCATTCTTTCAAGTGAATATCAAAGGGTTGATACAATAAACAGCAGAAACATAGCATTTTGGAGAAGAAGAATAACCTTTTTGGAAGGCAATCTCTACCTTTGATGGAATTTTATACCTTTGAGAAGTGTTGATGACGTTTAAAACCTACAGCTGCCTGTTGGGCAGAGCACCAGGAAAGTAAGATACCAAAATGTAGATATCATCTAAGACAAGTTCTCACTATCTATTTCAGAAATCAATTCAAGATGCATGAAATAGGTGATATAAACAAACTCTAATAACATTAACAAATACATTCACAATTTTGTGGATCCACCCAACACATAACACAATACTATTAATATAAAAAGATGGTTTCCGCAACATCACAACTGCATTGAAATTATAAAAATCAATTATCTTCCAAAGATGTCTATGAAACTAACAAATGTTAACAACAACAAAGGACATATAAAAAAACATATTACATAACGCCAATGAAAAATTACAACTCAGCAAAGCAACTAATCAAGCTCAAATGCACAAGCTAGTGTCCAATCAACTAAGCATAGCCCACGCTCTAATCAACTATGCATAGCCCACGCTCGCCTATAGACATCATCCATTACCAAAAATCCTTGTTGTGTAATTGAGCTGAATTATTGCATATTTTATATATTTAGAACCAATATATTTTATTTATTTCATTACATTATTATTGGTTTTAGATGAAAAAAATAGTTAAGATGAATAAATCCGAGTTGTGATTTAAATTGGTTAATAGCATGATTTATGCTTAATTTTATAACTTGTGATTTAATTGGACAATGTTCATTCACATGCACAACATATTTTTGATATTCTATTATTCTTATTTTATTTTATTTCTAATTTCTATTATTTTATTTCTAATTTCAAATTCAAAAGAATTTTAAGTGGGCAAGACGTTGGAACAACCTAAGAACTTTCAACGAGTGTAGGACTCTTCAAATAAGGATAATGATGGGGTTTGAGAGTAATTCGGATAAGAGTCCAAAATGCGTTAGGAGAAAGAATGGACACACTTTAGTATTTTAATCATAACTTTCCGCTCAAAAATCGGATTGATACGATTCTTGATGCGTTGGAAAACTATGTTAAAGGGCTACAAAGGAGTCTCTAATAAGATTTTCCAAATTCGAACTCTTGAAGCACCTCCTCCGTTGCCTACCAACGCCATCTCCATTCATTTGGCTTACTCTTTTCACTCTCTACTATTTATTTAATTTTAGTTTAAAGTTTGTGATGTATTTTTGAGATATTTGGCTTAGAATTTTGGACGTTTTATTTTCTGTTTATTTACTTCGTGTTATTTATTTTTTTCGTTTCTTTAAGCTTTCATTTAACAGTGATTACAATTGCTATGGATTAATTTTGAGAATTTGTGATTTGAATACAATGATGAACCCTAGAATCTTGATTTTGGGGCTTTTCAATTTTCAGTTCTTATTTTGTCAATTACTTTCTAATCTTGTTTAATTCTTAGATTAGTTGTATTAATCTCTTAGTTCCATTGCATATTAGATTGATTAAAGTTTACTTAGGACTTAAATAATTTCTGTTTTATTGTTTAATTTTCAGATTAATTAAGATTTTTTAGTTTAATTGATTTTCTTTATTGTTAATTTCAATTTGTTAGTGTTTTTTATATTTCATTTCGACACTCAAAAATCCAAAAATATGAATATAGTCCATGACTAGTGCCCTTTTCATTCTTGTTGCACTCTTCCATCCATTGCACATACCATTATTTTTATTTTCTCTATGAGAATATTTTCACCATTTTAAATGAGTTTGATTTTAAGTAACTTTACCTGAGGAGACGATCTAGGAATTTATTCCTAATTATCACGCGACATCCTCCTGCACTTGGGATAGCCTTTGTGCTACTCATTTTTCAGTGAGTCATTGTGCCAGGGGGTTCATTAACAGATCAAACGCATGGGAGAAAATATCATCAGGTAGTGGGGGCTGAAGTGCCTGTAACAAGGCCACATAGTGTGAAAAAGAATTGAAACCGTCATCACTATCCTTGCAATGTGTGGATCCTCTACTATTACTGCCCTTGACGCTTCCCCTCTGCCCTCGTAACACTTTCAGAGTGCCTCATAGGAACGTGTGATCATGTTAACCATGTTCGATATCTTCTCGTCGTGCTGGTTGCTTTGCCCTCCCTTCTGACGCCATCGGGAAGTGCAAGTCGATGGTGTCCCCATGTCCATGGAAAATTGCAAAAGGCCATCAAAGACAAAATCCCGACTGTCTTGGGTGCCAAGTGCAGGGCCTCGACACTGCATCTCAGCGTCAAGACGCTCCTCCTCGTCTGAAGATGGTGGTGGTTGGGTGGACGCGTGGTGGGGTGTGGCCGTGGCTACAACAGCGCCAAAAATGGTACAGAGGTCTGCATGTCGTGGGCAACCCGAGGTACGAAACTTCTTTACTTGTGGCTTGGCCTAGAGAAAGAATTTTAAATTCAATATATTAGGGAGGGATTATTGTATCATATGAAAATATGGCGGTGTTAGAGATTTGTTACCCTAATGGCATTTGCCCAGTGTTCGTCACTCCCTAGAACAGTTTTGGTATCGGAGTCCCATCTCATACCAGTTTGGTGCGTGAGGTATGTGAAAAGTCGTTGCATCATCTTAAGCCCATATATTTTCCCCTTGATTTGGCTCGCATCATACGTCTTTACACCCACAGCTGTAAGACGTTCAACATAGGAAGCATGGTCCCTAGAAAGGACCCTCCCAGCCCTCAGTGCACCATTAAGTGCGTCAGCTAACATCATGTCAATGAAGACGTCTTCCATTCCATCCACCCATATTTCCCGATCAACGTGTGAAATGTCGGAATCGGGGTCCATGTGCAAATGCTAATAATATGATATGAAATCCAAAGACATTTATATCATATGTGGCTAAATAAATGATAAATGAAATCCAAATTCTTTTATTTAGAAGTGGGCCATACTTGCCGAGGGTGAGGTACTCAAGAGAAGCGTAGGTAGTAATGCTAACAAATTAAAAATGTTGTTAAAAACAGTTTGTTGGCAACATGGAATCCAAATAAATGTGTGTTGTAAAATTATTCATGTGATCACATACTAGCGTGAGATTAATTACCCACATAATCAATGAAGATTTTGTATAATATTATTTTTCTGGGCAGAGGCTTAGTAATTATTAGCAAGCATGAATGGCACAAGGAGCATATATGCAGGACATGCAATTAATTTGTAGAACTGTAATGCGGGGGGCTGAAATTGCAAGGAAGTGAAGGACTGAATTAGTCTAAAAATTAACTAAGCAATCGCTGTCCACTGCTTCGTAATTCATACCACAGATCATAAATGTTTGAAAAAAAAACAACTAACCATTCCGCTTGGTGAGATATATATATATATATATATATGGTGGGCTGTGAGATGTCTGGGATGGATTGGGTTTTTCCCATACACTTCTTTATATAAGGGCTCGACAGCCCATATCCAAATGAAAGGAACACGAGGGGTTATTTGGATAAAAAATAACATCTCAACTCATTTCATTTAATTATTACAAAATTTTCATACTTTTACATAAAATATAATAAGTACAAGATATGCATGAATGCACTGAAGGACGAATTAGTGAAGCTACGTTTGGGATATATGTAAGTTATTTTTCTTTTTATTTATTTATTGCATTGCCTAATAATCTAAGATATGGGATTGTTCAAGTGCTATGCTAGAAACCTTTGAATTTATCATTTGCATAGAACGAGGGAACCCAAGAAAAGAAATAACTTTCATGGTATTAGGCAATGCAATACCATGGTATCCAAACACTTTCCTATAGCAGTAACCTCTGGAATTTGTTTTACCTTTAGTTCCTACTCCTATATATATATATATATATATTTATATATATATATATATCTGATCTTATCAGTGAAGGAAAAGAAGGTGCTAAATTTTAGACTTTACATTCTATACTTTCTTTTTTTCACATCTTTGTTTGTGCTTATTTGAGAAATCAACCTTTCACATTGTATAATGATCATGTGAATAATATAATACACACTTTGATGTGATTTTCTTTCAACTTTTTTTTTTTCCAAAAGGATATGTAGAAGGACTGATTCCTTTCATATATGCAACCATTTAAGTCCCAACCAGTCATTCACAATGATTAAATGGCAGCCAAACTTTCAATTAAAAGCTGGGTTCATATGTAGTTTCTTTCAAGTTTCCAGCTCTTTATATTACTTTCTCCACTAGAAAATTTTGTCAATCTGAATTTCATCTAGAAACTACTTGATGCAAGTTACCTTCACTTTTTGCATCTAATATGAATATCTTAAGAAAACACCTTTCCACCGAAAATTCTTCTCAGATAAACTAGATGGCGCAAAACTAAACTACAAAACCTTATGTATTTCAGCTATTCAGCTCTCAATGATACAAATATGATCAATCCGCTGACATGTTGCCCCATAATTTTGATGACCTATGAATGATTATACTTCTTAAAAAATCAAAACCAAATAACCTTTCACAACTATACTTCCATTCTTCCTTCTCCTATGAATTTGTTTTTCTCCAGAGTAAAACAAATACATAGGGATCGCCAAAATGTCATAAAACCAGCCGCATGAAAGCAGAATCTAGAGGATTCTGATTAACTTCTCACCTCCCTCAGCTCCAATCCCACCAACCAATAATATTTTTTTCCAAATCCTGATCCTCTAATCTGCCAATAACTGTAACTTTGCTAAATTATTTTGGTATTTGGTGGTCATCAAATTTTTTAATGCAAATATTAAAGACAACCCGATTGGTAATAGGTTTTTTATCTACCCATCAGTTGCTCAGTTTCATGTTCTACAATTTTAAATTCAAAGACACAAGAGAGTCCATTCAAACCTAAAACAGTCAACAACCACTAATCGATCCACAACCACAAACAAATCAATCCAATGCATTAATCACCAACAATAAACAAGATATTTGCAGAAATTATTCATATAAAAAAACAAATATTAGAGGGTTCCTAAAACACTACCTGGTATGACCTCGTTGTCGAACTCGTGCTGCCCTTGGAGAGGATGGTGAGGGAGCGTTTATGGGAGTTGTTTTTGAGAGATAAACCCAGGTTGCAACACCTAACCGTGGTGGACGGGGCTGGCAGCTTTCGACATTTTCATATATGTAGGGTGCTTGGAGAAATGAAAGGGGAGAAGAGGACTTCACAACAATTAGTTCAGTGATGGGTAGGGGAACAAGGGAGATTCGCACTGCAAAAACCACAGAGGTTCCACACTGAGTTCGATAATTCTTGGAGATGAGCTTTTCTCAGGATGTCGTTTGGAAGGAAATCTGAATGGCAAGGATTAATGTGTGCAGCCGAGGGATGCACCAGAATCAGTTCTTCCCGAGAGAGATGGAATCGAAATCTTGTGAGATGGGATGGCCTGGTGAAAGAAGATTCACACGGCTTGCAAGTTCGAAATGAGACTTACGGGAGAGAGGAGACAGACTACGAGATTCGCACGGTGGAAAGCAATCAACAGTGTTAAGTGAAGGGAGAGAACTACTGAGATGAAAATCTTGGGATAAAATTGTGTTTGTTTTCGGGAAACTATCTAACCGTATGAAAACTGGTTTTAAGATTTTGAAAGTTTTGGGTTTATCTTCGAAAACAAACGAGCCCTAAGAAACATGGATGACCATGAGTTGACAGAAATTAGTTGCCCAAAAAGATTCTATAGTTTCCTAATTATCTAATAGTTGTGATAACCTGCTTCCATGCCCATCTATTGGATCCAAAGTTAATACCATACATTAAGGCCTCGTATGTTTTCAGAAAATATCTCATCTCATTTCATCTAATCATTACAACTTTCCCAACTTCCAATACAAAATAAAATAAACAATTCAACTTTTTCAAATCTCAAAACAAAAATAATATTAAAAAATATATTCTAATAATATTTTATTCAACTTTTTAACTTTAATCTCATCTCATCTTATCTCATCTCATCTCTGAAAACAAACGAGCCCTAAGTTTAACATACTAGATGGAGCATTAGTTTTACCTATATAGAGCAAACTCAGATTTCACTTACAACAAGTGCATTGTAGAAATTGGGGGACCATCTCATTGATTTACCAAGAGATCTATAGCAACACCACAAATTTGACAACACAAAGTAAGAAGCTGTCTACCCAACAACAAAAATAGTATGTTGAGTATGATTGGATAGATCAGCTAATATTATAGAATAACTCCAAATATGATTTGATGGATTTTAGTGGTGAATAATAAGGAGTTTAGTTATTAGTAGAGTATATGATGTCGGCTTGAGGCTTCAAACTGCATTTACTTCCCACTTAGTGCTTTCGTACCTCTGCCCAGCTCTTTTAGATTTAGAAATTTTCATGTTACTATTTGGGATTCAGATGATCAGATATAGGGAAAGCTTGAGATCTCTAGGCTGTCCATGTGAACAGGAGAAAGTGATTTTGTTTAGCAATAGATGTGAGGAACCCTGATTTTTAACCTAGAACATATAAATTGGCAAGTTCATTGATTGTCTTATTTAGCTTTGTCTTTTTGTATAGATATATAAAAAACTAACGATGTATATAAAATTATAAAGAGTTGAACATATACATAAATAGAATACTGTGAAACAATGCACTTTCTTGTGGTGACCCAGGGAAAAATTCCCCCCGTCAAATTTATGGGACTACAAACATGGCAATCAATAATTGTTAAAAATTTACTCCTTCAGTTTGGGGACAATGACATCAGGGGTGCTTTTATCTTTACAGTGTATGCACATGGGCGGCATGTAAGACCTGGGCCAAAGCCCAGCCCAGACTTGAAGAAGCCTAGCCCACAGCAAGCTAACACTTGAAGAAATCCCGAAACGGCATCGTCTGGTAACTTTCCTTCTTCCTCACTGATTTCTTTTCCACGGTTTAATTTAGTTGCTTCAGTTCCACACATTTCTCCATCTCGTACGCACCTAACCCATGATCTTGCAATTACACTGATCTCTTCTCACGTCAAAAATCCTCACCCTCCAACAGATACTCTTCCATTCATTTTCTTCTCAATCTCTCTCCCTTAATCATGCGTTTAACCACTGGACTTGGAGCATCATCGCTGACCACCTCCACACGATTTTGTACTGCCATCGAGCCTTGTCACTGTAAGTACTACCATCGGTAACTCTCTCATTTCATTCTTTGATCTCACTTTCACTCTCTTTTTCCCTCTATTCATGCACACAATTTTCTTTTTCTTTTTCTTTCCTCTGTTTTTGACGCACACACCCACAACAGTGCCTTCTCACGCACACACTCATTTTATATTTTTTTTCATAGAGTGTTTCCCCTCCATAGAGCAGTGCCCCCTTGTGTTTGTCAGTTTTTGTCAAATATCCCAACGCCGGTAAGCCCACATTACTCTTTTCTTCTCTTTTCTTCTCTTTTGTTCATTGCTTATTAAAGGGGGATTTTATGTATTTTTTTTTTAAAGTTTAGATATTTTAATTATTTATGTTAAAGTGTGGTGATTTGGGTTGATGTGTGGTGAATGTAGTTGATTGGTGGCTACTTGGAGTGGTTTATTGACTGTTTGTGCGATGTGTATTTGAGCTAGTTGTGTTGGATGTGTTATGAGTGGCGTAGATGCCTGAGATTGAAGTGTTGGATGATTAAAAATATATGGTGGTTGTGCTGAAGTTTTATATTGAAGGTTGGAGTTGACGTGGTTGTTTGAGTTAGGTTTTAGACACTGGAGTTGCCGTTGTTGGTTTTGGAGATGTATTTATTGTTGGTTTGGTGTTGGTAAGAGGTAGCTGGATGGGTTGAGTTTGGCTGTTGGGAGGAAATTTTAGTGGCTGTGTTGGGGTTTAAATGCTAATGGTTTGAGGAGGGGACTATTCGGGTTTAATTTTATGATAGATAATGAGTTAAAAAGGGGTTGTTTTGGATTATTACTCAATAAATAGTAGCTTACTAGATTGGTTTATTAAATGTTGGGTATATGTTTTGTTTAGGTGGAGTTACTGCTGGAGTTCTGACTCAAGGCGTAGATAATACATGGAAGTCAGGTAAGCGGGGTTCCTATATTAGCTTTTGCACAAAAGAAATGAAATGATGTTGACTTTGAAAATTTACATGTTTATGTTTGAAAAGAAATCTTAAAAAAGACCTCAGATGTTTGTTCTTCATATGTATAAATCCTATATAAGAGAAAGCATTTTTGTCATGACTGGTGAAGACATGAGCTGATTTTAGCATTCTATTTCTGAACTGTGAAAAAGAGCGAATACAATATCCAAAAAGTTTTGTTTTGATTAAATGGAAAAGTTTTGTGTCTGTTATTCTTGAATATGTGAAATGTTATAAAAGTGTTCAGTATTCAGTTTTGATATGATGTGTCATTTGAAAATCTTGCCATGAACTTTTGATTTTGTATTTGGATCTAGTTTCGATGATGTTCTGTTCTGTTTCTGTTAAGGCCCAGCCATGGGTATAATGGTAGTTTATAACCCTACTATGGGGGTGAAACATGGTAAATGGCCCAACCACGAGTATAATGGTGGTTTATAACCCTACCACAGGGGTGAAATATGGTATACGGCCCAACCACGAGTATAATGATGGTTTATAACCCTACCACAGGGGTCAAATATGGTATTTGTCCCGATGTGATACTCTGATATGCTACGAAGATGAGGTTTTAGTCTCTGATATGCCAAGGGAGTTTTGAAACAAGAAAGTCTTATGAAAGCTTCACCCTGACTTTTTGATAATGTGTTTCAGTTTATGCATTCTACTCTATAAATATGTTGTTTCTATTTTTTGAAAGTAAATATTTTGTTATGCATATCAAACTTTGTAAATGCTCATGTTTACATACTAGTATATGTTCTCTGCTTACTGAGTTACTGATAACTCACCCTGTAATGCCCCATTCCCGGAGGTACGGAGAGTTAACTCTTAATACCTCAAATCAACTTGAATAGTACAACTATAAAATTTGGAAAATCCAATAAAATATTAATTAATTTAATCAATCCAAAAATCTAAATTCCTCCATGGGGACAATAAAGAAAATCTCAATAACATAAATTAAAAACTCTTCAAAACTCGAAATTATCCTTAACTCATCAAATCAAAATACCCGAAACATCAATTCAGTTTACTAACTACGACTCTCAAATAAGCATTTGTACCCCTAGGCACTTATTCTACTATGATCATCACACCTTGCTAAACTTTCTACTCTTGTTCTCTAGCTGAACCATCAAAATTATCTGAAAAATATATGGAGATAAAGGTTGAGTTATCAACAACTCAGTAAGCAGAGGACATATACTAGTGTGTAAACATGAGCATTTATAGAGTTCAGAATGCAGAACAAAAATATTTTCTTTCAGAATGCAGAATCAGAATAATGTTTTCAAAATGCAGCGTCTGAACATATTATAAAAAATATTATAGCGAGATTTCGAAAAATATTCATAATCAAAATCCCTTTAGCATAGTATAAACTGAAACATCACATCTTATCTTATCATATCAGAACAAATACCATGTCTAACCCCCGTGATAGGGTTGTGCAAACCTCGATAGCTAACCGAGCAGCAGAATGTGAATCTTCCCCTTATTCATTCTCGGAGCCCCGAGTGTGCACATATGAAAGACCACGCAGAAAACCACTTTGTTTCCAAAGTGGGTGCACCAGAAATAGAAACGTTGGTACCAACTTGAACAGAGGCCATAGTTTTACACTCGTGGTGAGGTCAGAACGGAACAGAAACAGAAACACAATGTTATGCTAGACGTTTTCAGAAATCACATCAGATCATATCGGAGTATAGAAAATCTTCAGAACAGAACAAAATCATAACACAACATAATTTATGCACAAAATTTCATATTCGCTCTATTTTTCAAAGTTCAGAAATAGAATGTAAAAAATAAGCTCATGTTTACACCAGTCATGACATAACATAATTTCTTCTTAAACAGGATCTCATGAGTAATGAAGAACAAATAACTGAGGTAGTTTAAATTTTTTTTCATAACAAAACATGCATATTTTCCAAAAATAACCTCAGCTCATTTTATTTTAATGCAAAGTCTAGCAAATGAATCCCGCTTACCTGGACTTCTTAGCTTTTTCAGAATTTTTCTCAAAATGTCGAACAATAATTAATCGTCACCTATAAATAATCACATAATTCTCGTAAATTTCCAATTAATCTCATATTTCGATATTCAATTCTACGCTTCTAAAATAACCTATAAAAATCCTCAAAACCTAAAATCTCAAAACATCACTTATGATTTAATAACTATGACAAAAATATTTAAAAGTCAGACCTATTTATTAATGAAAACAACTTATGAAGTTTAATACTGAATAATATAATTATCCCAAAATATTTTAAAATAAACCGTAACTATTTTTAAATAGACTAAATCATATCTAAAATGTAGAAATAACAATACACCAATATTGTTTACTCTTAAAATAAACCTTTACTTAATAACATGTTAAATATTTAAGATGTCTCTATAAACATAAATAAAATCGAGTCTACTAGTATATAAAATAAAATTTTAAAACATACTAACTGTGAAGGGTAATAATGTAATTAAAACACGTTATTTTTATTTTAACCAAAAGACTTGCATCACAACTAAACTATCCTATTAACACTGTGAAAAGACACAGAGACTAATAGACGCACGGAGGCTCACTGAGAGAGAAGTGAAACGTGCGGCGGGGAAAAGGGCTGGGCGGTGGACGACAGTGGTCACGGCGGCAGGGCACTGAGAGAGAGAGACCAACTAATGAGAGAGAGCAAGGGTGATAAGCGAGAGAGCACAGAGAGTGAGAGGGAGAGATGAGAGGAGTTTACGTATCATGCGGCGTGCATGGGGGCTTCAGGTAGTGGCGCTGGACACCTCTGGGTGATGGATGCTTGCTTTTCGGCGTCGTCTGATGCTGCTGGCGGCGGTGGTGTTGCCCAACTGTGGCAAGGCGTGGTTCTCAGTTTGAGCGAGAATGCTCTGTTTCCATTGTTCCAAAACAGAACAGCTCTGATTTTTGCTTTCAACAGACGATGGTGATGGTGGCGTTTATATTGAACGGCTGAGGAGTATGGGTCAATGGGCGGGTCTGGTGGCTTGTGGTGTCGATGCCGTGTGAGTGTAGCTGGTTCCCGTTTGATGACACGGAGAGGTTAGGCGGTGGGGGCAGTCCCACGGTGCTGCAACAAGGCGCAGCTGGTTGCTTCCGTCGTGCGGGATGTGGTTCGAGTGTTTCATGCTTGGCTCGTTTGTGGCAGTGGTTCAGGTGCTACACGGCTGCGTTATGGGGAAGGGCTGATGGTGTGGAGGAGTGGGCTATGGAGGGAAAAGGTTAGGTAGGGGGCGGTTTTTGAAATATACTAGAAAGATATGTGTATTTATATCTATGCAAGGTGGAAACCCTAGAGATAAGAGGAAGACGTGCGTGCGGAAGAAAGCTGAGTCATGCGTGTGCATGCATGTCGTGAACGAAAAGAAAACGGAATTAAGAAATAAAGACCGAAAGAGAAGAAAACAAAATAAAACATGCAGGAAAAAAATAAACGTGTGCAGAATAATGAAATAAAATAGAATAAACTAAAACAAAATAAAACAAATTATATAAATAAAATAAAATTGAGTTTCATTGGGTCCGGGTGCTACATTCTCCCCCCCTTAAAAAAAATTTCGTCCTTGAAATTTGTTATACCTAAAGCAAAGTCCAAATATTTATCCGCTACAACCATTCCATGCCTACCTCAAACATCAATCATATTTTCGAACCTAATTAATAATCCAAAATTTGTCAAACCCAAAATTCCAAATTCTAACCCTCCAATATTGTCGGTCGTATTCTCCCATAATTTCTCTAGCCATACACGTTCGCACACACTGCTTTTTAAAGTCTAGAATATAAACCTCAATAATACAATTAAATACTCAAAAATAAATTTCAAATTCTCCACCTAATATAAAGCCTCAATAAATAACGAAATAAACTCTCAAACTATCATATCACTCACCAAACCATGATTCCGCTGCTCACTCTAACAACTTATAGTCCTAAAAACATTGAATCACATACCTCGGAAAAGAACTAACCCCCACATTTACAACTAACTAACAGAGAACTCTTAAAACAATATAGTATAATCAAAAGTTCCAAGCTAAGCCCTGAATAACCTCGATTCACAAATTTCAAATCCTTAGAAAATCTACTCTCAACCAAACTTTAATATTCTAAGCTATCCTATAAGAACAGTTCCATACAAGCATAACTAATCTCGACTCAATTAAAAAGATTTCAAGGAGAAATAGAGTGAGGTACCTGTGATCTCATTGTTGTCATTCTCAGCATCTTCAGATGTCAGTGCGAACACTCGAGCCGGTCTCATTCTACGTTGATTATTACCCTGATTTGCTTGTTGGGAACCTGGATGTGGGTTAGGCTTCTTGTTGTCTGCCAGTAGCAAAGGACATTCACTGATAAGATGTCCGATCTTACCGCATCGAAAGTACGCCTCCGTTTCCCTTCTGTACTCTCCAGTATGTGCACGATTACAAAACTTACAGAGGCTGTTCGATTGATTTACTTGCATTGGCTTTTGCCCCGAGCTGCTCCCATCATTTCTCTTTTTCCACGGCCCTTGATCCATTGCAGATTGAGACCCCTGTGGCGCAGTCCTCTTCCTTTGATCCAGCAGTGTTGCGCTTCTTTGAAGGCTCCGCTCAAATATTGTGGCCTTATTCACCAACTCTGAGAAGTTCTGGATTTGAAAGCCCACAATTCGTTCATAAATATTTTCATTCAGCCCTTGTTCAAACTTATGCCCCTTCTTCTCCTCATCAGGGATCAAATATGCAGCAAAGCGTGATAACTCGATAAATCTAGCTGCGTACTGGTGTACTGACATAGCTCCCTGTACCAAATTTGCGAACTCCATAGCCTTGTCGTCTCGGATTGAGGTTGGGAAAAAGCGTTCCAGAACGATCTGCTTGAAGTGCAGCCAACAGACTATTTCCGTCCCTTCCACTTCTCTGATGGTTGTTTTAGAAATCCACCATCTTTTTACTTCTCCAGTTAGTTTGAAAGCAGAGTATAGAACCTTCTGTTAGTCTGTGCAGTTTATAATGCGGAGTATCTCCTCAATATCTTGGATCCAGTCTTCTGCTAAGGTTGCGTCGCCCCGACCATCGAAGGTGGGAGGATGCATTCGATTAAACTGTTCTATGGTACATCCCCATTCATCATTTGTCGCATTCATACCAGATACACTTCTTTCTTGACGACGGGGTGGCATCCTGACAACTTGGATTATTAAAAAAAATATTACAAGAATAAAGGGTTTGTACAAAATAAGCAAATGGTGATAATAGTAAAACAAACATAAGTACATACAAAACAATTGTACTAGTAACAGCAGTAACTCTATATAACTCCAGACTCTAAACCTTCCATCCTGTCAAAAGCCTTATATGCGGTCTACAAAACCGAACCGAACCTCATTCAACATGGACATCCCAAAATATCTATAAAAATTCCTACCCTTCCAATTCCATAAAATATCTTGTCTAATGCCTGAGACTTCTAATACCCTAAACACCCATAAAAATCACATCCTATAGCCCACAAATGTCTACACCACGGCTCTGAAAATTATTTCCTCAATGTCATGATCTAGCGCCTACAAAAATTCTAAAATCTTAACTATCATTAATTTCCTCATTGTAGTATGCAGAATCTCTAACCTGGAATATCCCTAAGATCATCTCGTAGTCCTCAAATTTCTTTACCTCGAGTATGAAATTACTTCCTAAACCCACAGATGTCTAAAACCTCAAATTCCAACCAACTTCTTATTCTAGTATGCAGAATCTCAAACCTGGCTCTGATACAAACTGTAACGCCCCGTTCCTGGAGGTCCGGAGAGTTAACTCTTAATACCTCAAATCAACTTAACTAGTACAACTATAAAATCCAGAAAATCCAATAAAATATTAATCAATTTAAGCAATCCAAAAATCTAAGTTCCTCCATGGGGACAATAAAGAAAATCGCAATAACATAAATTAAAAACTTTCCAAAACTTGAAATTATCCTTAACTCATCAAATCAAAATACCCGAAACATAAATTCAGTTTACTATCTACGACTCTCAAATAAGCATGTGTACCCTCAGGCACTTATTCCACTACGATCATCACACCTTGCTAAATTTTCTACTCTTGTTCTCCAGCTGAACCATCAAAATTATCTGAAAAATATATGGAGATAAGGGGTGAATTATCAACAACTCAGTAAGCAGAGGACATATATTAGTGTGTAAACATGAGCATTTATAGAGTTCAGAATGCGAAACAAAATTATTTTCTTTCAGAATGCAGAATCAGAATAATTTTTTCAAAATGCAGCGTCAGAACATGTTATCAAAAATATTAGAGCGAGAGTTCGAAAAATATTCATAATCAAAATCCCTTTGGCATAGCATAAACTGAAACATCACATCTTATCTTATCATATCAGAACAAATACCATGTTTAACCCCCGTGGTAGGGTTGTGCAAAACCCGGTAGCTAACCGAGCAGAAACAGAATGTGAATCTTTCCCTTATTCATTCTCGGAGTCCCGAGTGTGCACATAGGAAAGACCATGCAGAAAATCACTTTGTTTCCAATGTGGGTGCACCAGAAACAGAAAAGTTAGTACCAACCCGAAGAGAGGCCACAGTTTTACACCCGTGGTGAGGTCAGAATGGAACAGAAACAGAAACAGAAACATAATGTTATGCCAGAGGTTTTCAGAAATCACATAAGATCATATCGAAGTACAGAAAATCTTCAGAACAGAACAAAATCATAACACAACATAATTTATGCACAAAATTTCATATTCGCTCTATTTTTCAAAGTTTAGAAACAGAATGCCAAAATTGCTCATGTCTACACCAGTCATACCAGAAAATACTTTATTCTTAAATAAAATCTCATGAGTAATGCATAACAAATAACTGAGGTAGTTCAAATTTCTTTTCATAACAAAACTTGCATACTTTTAAAAATCAACCTCAGTCCATTTTATTTTTTTGCAAAGTCTAGTATAAGAATTCCGCTTACCTGGACTTCTTATCTCACAACCCCGCCCCAACTTGGGATGAGGCCATGACCCTTTACCTGTTCTTTCCCATTATATTTGTATATAATTGTATAACTTATTATTATTATTATCATTTTTTTTCTACGAAGGTAATATGGGATGACGGTGAGCATATCACGCATGTACTCTTAACTTCTACTTAAATAAAAGAGGAACACTTGATAGACATTCAATTCAACATTTCCATAATTGACTCTTAGAGTCTATCATTCATTCATCAAAACATAACTAGTTCTAAATAAGAGGGGACTCAGTCCCTACAATAATACAAAAATGTGTTAAGCCATTGTATGAGGGGTTACCATCACCCCACCATAGAAGTTACACCGTTACCATCGCCCCACCATAGAAATTACATTATACCCAAAAGATATATTGTCTTAAAGTTAATTCAACTACATCCCAACATGGGACCCTTCCTAAAAGATAAAACCATAAACCATCATTAGTGTGGCGCCCCCGACTCCCATGTAAGGAAACACAGGAATCGAGACGCCAGGATGATGACAACACGGTCACACATCCCAACGATAGTGCCAAGTGTGTGTACATGCAACGGTGTACAAAACAACGCAACGGATTAGTCAACTAAGTACCAGAATTTAAATACAATCTAAACATCAATAAGGTTTAAAAAGTAGTTATACAGTCATCCAAAATTAAAATACAATACAGTAAAATAAAATATCTAAGCAAGTGATCCTAGATCACTCCTCGGGCGAAGCCGTATCCTCAGGCTCACCCTCCTCTTCATCTGCATCAAAATCTGCGTTACCACAAACGGTACCGCAGGTAAGTATAACCCAAATAACCACGTAATGAAAATGCATTAATGCAACCAACATGCATGCATATGATGAAATGTGTATTTTCTTCAAAACATTATTTTTCTAGAAAAATTATTATTTTCCAACACACGCCAAAATCCCATTTGGCCCAAAATATCCGTAAAACATTTTCCCGGAAAATGATTTACACAAAATCCAACACACTATTTTCCCAGAAAATAGCCAATTAATCCATTATTACCATATGCACCATGATCTCCCCTAGGGACCATCCGCACGTCGTGGCTTCGTAGCGATGCCCAGTTCCACGCCCAGCGCGTTCATGGCCAGACATCCTCTAGTCCCCGCCAGCAGAAGGACCATGGAGTCGACACGAGACCATCTCGTTCGATCCCATTGTCGCCCAGCGACAATCCAGGGGACGTCACTCAGTATATTCCACTCCAGAGTGACCAGAGGAGCTCCACCGAGATAATACCCCATCTCGGCTTGGGGTCGTGATACACACACACCCAAAAATCATTTCAATTGAAAATCCAATTTTCAATACACATGAACATGAATGCAGTACATGAAAACCCAGTTTTCCTTACAAACATGATCATGCGTGCAATTATGCAATGTACATGTACCACACAAATCCCAACCAACAATTCAACACAGCCCAAATACACAATCAAACTTCCTCCACTAATCCATCCGACCCCCGTACTCCTCGGACTCAGTCTGGTGATACCAACCATATCACAATGAAATGAGTTAGTGCAAAAATACATTTAAATCACGAAAGTTTTTTGGAGAAATACTTACAGTGCTATTTTATAATTTCTAAAGGATCACGGAGTTGCAAGAAGCAGCATCACAACAACAGAACAATGCCAAATGCACTGTGGCCGTGGGTCTCAAAAACCCACTTTTAAACAGGAACAAACGAAGACCCGAGATTGATAGGGTAGGGCCTAGGGATGTCGGTGAAGCTAATGGTGGTGGTGGTTGGCCGTGGGTGGCGGCGCAATAGGCGGTTGAAATGCAAAAACACCCAAAACGGAAATAGAGTTGGAAGTGCTTCACTGGTGATGGATCAGAGCTGGAGTTGGGTCCAATGGGTTGCTAAGAGGTCAAGGATGAGGTGGTGAGAAGATGGTGGCCGGAGGTGGCGCGACGGCGGTGCTAGAGCAAATGGTGGCTGCGGCTTGGAGAGGCTTGTGGTGGCTAACGGCGGCGCGAGAGGAGCTGAGGTTGGTGGGGTGAGGTCGCCGGTGGCTGGGGAGGCTAATGGGCTGGGCGGTGTCGGTCACTGCCGTCTCACGGCGGCGCTGGGTGGAGAAGAAGCAAACGAACGGAAGAGAGGGAGAGAGAGTGCATCGCACAGGAGGGAACCGAAGGAGAAAAATGAGGAAAAAGAAAGAAAGAAGAAAAGAAAAGGAGAGGGAAGAAAAAATGGAGGGAAAGAAATAAGGTCCAATCCTCATATCTTGGGTCACAAAAATGATCCAACGGAAATAATTTCAAAACCATAAGTTAAATAAAATAATTTTAACGTAATGGTAAAGTGAAATTAAAATAATTAAATCCCATAGTAATTAATTTAGAAGAAAGAGATTTTAAACGTATAACAATAATTAATAATAAGAAAGCACTTCAAAATATAATTTTCACAAAATTAAAAAAATCATAAAATAAACCCACTAAAAATCCAACAATTTTAAAATAAGAGAATAAATTTTTGAATAAATAAAAATAATCCTTCAGTAAAAATATACTAAAATACGGGGTGTTACAATTAGTCGATCAACCAGCCAATACTAAGCATCCGCCTCTCCCTCCTTGGTAGTGCCTTGCTCCACAACCTCTCCATCAATACCTGGACGTTTAAAACATAAACGCAAAGTGAGTCTACTACTCAATAAGCAGTACACCATGCTGTTAACTTATTAATCACATAATCTTTTCTTTTGAAAACATGCATACATAATCATTTGCCCATTTTTTTACAATGCTTTATGCATAAACAGTTTAAGGAATAAGTCATACTTTCATGCATAAACATTTTAAGAAATAAGCAATACTTTCATGCCTAAACATTTTAAGAAATAATTATGCTTTTATGTTTCACTTTCCTTTGGCCGATACACACTATTACACCCCGTGTGTTGGGGTTAGCAGTCTTTTAGACCTGGACTTCGCCCGTGGCCACAGGTTGGAAATCCCTTTCAGTAAGGGGCAGTACTGGGTGCACTACTAGTACCACTTACCCGAAATTACAATCAACCCAATCCTTTGGTACCCTTTTCGTTCATATGGCCGTTACGTATTTTCAAACCTTAACCTACATTTCATTTCCTTCCTTCCTTTGCAGTCAAACGTTTTCATTATCTTTCCATAGTCCGATGCATATGCATTTCTTTGAAAAGAGTATTTCATCTGATGCTACGTATAGGTAAGGTGTTAGTTATTTAAAAGAGAGCATGTATGAAATTCTCATGATGCATTACCTTATACACATACACACAATTATAATCAATAGGGTGCTTAACAGGGGCTATCAAGAAAGGCTTGTACATAATATATACATTTACTCTTTCTTTAGAAGAACATTTGAAGAGAGAGAGAGAGAGAGAGAGAGAGACATTCTTGCATAAGATAACTTTTGTAAGGAGCATGATGATAGCTGCTTACATGCGAGCTTTACTAGTGGGTTCCTTTGATCTTGAAAATAAACTCATATTCAATGAAATGGAATAAACATATTAATATCCCTCTCACTTTAAGCTTTACTAACCAACACCCTTACATGTTCCTTTAATTCAAACCTAGAATTAACGTGTTTTCCTTAATCTATTTAGCTATCCACTATACATGGCACTAGGCCAAAACATTAAAATCCTCATTCCAAACATTTTAAAGAAACTCATGAAAGTATATTCTTGTTGTCCCTTTTAAAGGCCATTGATTTCTACATGAAGGATAGATGGAAATCATAGGTTAGAAATGTATAGATGGTAGGAATTTATTTAAGAAAAGAAAGGAACAAAGAATTGCTACAAGTATGAAATTTTCATCAAAGAGGGCATTTGATAACTTTGTAATATTGTATGGAAGGTAAATCCAACAAAAGGGCCAATGCTCACAAGAGGGTTGATTTTGTCACTTGTTTTTCAATGGTTTTTCATACTAAAATTTAACTTTAGTTGAACAAAATGTGAAACTGAACAAGAAGAATGTAATGGGATGGTTTAAGCCCCAAAACAGAATGCATAGTAGAAAAATTCTGCAACACCTAGTAGCCTTAGTACATTCATGCTCTTAAACGTCCCTGACTTAATCAAAATCTCAACTACATAATTAAACAATAATGCAGTTGTAGAAAACTTAAGAAAATCATCACATTTTTATGAAAACGTAGCATAAATAATGGATGCTACACTCGACAACTTAGAATTCCCAAAGCAAGCTTACTAGTTTAATTAAAATTCTTAGTGGCTTACTTAGACCATAAACCTTGAGGAAAGTATGTCTAAAATTATTAACCTCAACTCCATCAATTTAACACATAAAGACAAGATTTAATATAATTAAAAGATGGCTTAAACTTGAGAAAATACAAGGAAGGACTACAACAAAATGCCTTGCAAAAACACAAGGCTGGAAACAAAAAAACAGAGCATAACACATAAAAGCTATAATTCCTTTACTCGGTTACCACCCAATTGAAACAAAAATTGGAGGATCCAAATGAGAAACTAGTCTAGAAACTACCACACAACAATCGGCCAACACTGAAATTTGAAAACCCCAAATACATGGCACGAGTTTGCGTAGCACAATTTCAATCAGCAAGAAATCTTGAGGATAAGAGCATTACCTGTCTTGGCTTTCCCTTTCAAGATATGGAAACCAGCATCAAACGATAAATGGAATAGGAAATCTGAAGATTCACAGCTGCAAAATCGTTCTCCTTGAAGAAACTTCGGTTGGACCTTAAGCTTGGGAAAGGGAAGAAATCGGCTTGAAGAAGAAAGAGGAGTCACGCGGGCTAGAGGAAGCTGAGGGGGTAGTTTCTTGTGAATGAGGGGGGTTTCACTTAGATAGGGCTTTGAGAAGTTTTCTCTCTATGCTTGCCTTAGAAGCCGACGGTTCAAAAGGATAAAAAGGGACTTGTTCCTTGCCTTAGAAGCCGACAAATTCAAGGAGAGAAAGGGACTTATTTGCTTTTAGTCAAAACTTATCCTATAAGCTAGGGAGATGGACAGTGGGGATTTGAGTGTGGGAAGATATTTCCCTTACCTACCCATCCTATGGTGGATAAAGCTTGGGTCATTTCTTGAATAGATAAAAATTATAGGGCTTAAGGGAAAAAAAATATTGTAAGGTCTTAAAATCATGCTCTTGAGTTATTTTAACAACCCACATAAAAATAAAAGCGCACTCATCTTAAAATAAAATAATAAAAAATTTTATCTAAAAATACTTAACTTAAAAAAAATAATAAAATGACATAAGGACCTACGTAGTAGCCTAGTACGACTCAGGTATTACATCTTAACTTTCAAAAATTCTCCACAGCAATACTAAACGAAAATCAATCGTCACCTGTAAAATAGTCACGTACTCCCATTAATTTCCAATTAAATAGATACTTCGTCACTAAAACCCGAGATACTAAGAAAAATATTTATTCCCCTAAAGTCTAAAATCCTCAAACCCTAAAATATCATCACTTCCCAAATATTTTGATTTTCACATAAATTCTCCAAACAGTTACTCAATTAAAACCCTAAGATCATATTTTAATGATATCTACTAGTGGCCCGAAAACTTGTTCAGCCCATAATCCAAAACAAAGTATCATACTAATTTAAATAATTAATTAAACCCAACCCTGCCTAAGAAATCAAGTTCCTCATAAAAAATTTGGCTCATCACAAACTCCCCCCCAAAATAAAACCTAGAACACGTTAAATTCCAAACCCATCAAACCATAATACACATAAATGGCCTTAATGTAATTACACATGAGGGAGCTACTCATCTAAAAGCCAACGCACAAGAGAAAAATAATTATGCAGCAGATGCTAATTGAGCGGAAACCAGGCACCAAACAAAGGGTATCCCATGGCTAGCAGAGAAGAACTCACTACGGCATCCTCCGTGGCACGTGGTCGAGTTCCTAGAGAGAGAGAGAGAGAGAGGGAGAGAATGAAAGAGAGAGAGAAAGTGTAGCACCCAGGCCCATTAAACCCAAGGCCGGTCCATTGGATTCTCTTGTTTTTTTTTTCTTTCTCTTGTTTTCAAGCAGCTGAGTAACCTCCCCTACCGCACGATGTCATTTGCGGTGAGCTTCCTCTTGCCGCTTGCATTTTATCTTCTCGACCGTTTTTCAATTTTAGTTTCTGCACTTCCAAAGATTCCTCCACCCAATCTCTATTATCTCCATGCCTAGGCAGTTTGAAGTTTGAACTCCCTTCCCCTTTTTGAGTTCTCTCCTTTATTTTGTTTCCGTCCCTCACTTGAGTCTCTCTCTCTCTATTTATCTATCTTCTCCGCACCAAGTCGCTAGGCACCTGGAAACTCCACCATCCAACCATCACGGGTTTGCCCCCACGGCCCAGCACCTCTGTGTCCTTAACGGGAACCTGTCCCAAGCACTCGTTAGCCTTCGCTGAACCAGTCAAGATTGCGCCAAAAAGGAATCAGCGCAGTTGCACGTCTATCCCTCCTCCACAAACCAGTTGCTGCCGACATGAACCCGAGATACCAACCAACCTTCTCAATGGAAGCCACCAGTACAGCCACGAAGCCTAGCTATGTTCAAGCACCATCAACCACTCACCACTGAACCACCCCACGCTGTGACACCGTGAGCCTCCTTGACGCCTCCTCTCTCTCTTCGTTTCTTCCCCACAACCCAAGGGCCAGCAAGACCACCACAGAAGCTTTCGCTTAGCCTCGGTGCAACAAAGAACTCCTCCACGGCGCTGCCCCTACACCAAGCCATCGTTCAAGCCACTGCTGTCCGTTGTTTTTGACCCCCGAAACAAAGCAATAAAACCACTTTCCCTCGCCTCCATTCTGCAGCACCATGTTGTCTCTAAAATCTAAAGAAGTGCGATATTGAGAATCTGAAAAATTGTGCATTGATTTAGAAAGATGCTCCGACTTTTGTTTTCAGCATGTGAGAATGGTCCGATTATGTTTTGGTACTCTGTTTTATTTTGATATGGCATCTAAAAACCTTTGGCATGGTATACTGAGTTTGTATCTGACTTTGTCTCTACTCTGCTTTGTTATGCTCTGCTCTGTCTGGGTTGGTACCAACTTCTCTGTCTATGAGTGCACCCACTTTGAAAATAAAGTGGTTTAATTGTGGTCTTTCCTGTGTGGACACTCGGGACTCTGAGAGTAATAATGGAAAGATTTCACCTTTGTCTCTACCCGGTTTGGCCACCGGGGTTAGCATAACCCTATCACTGGGGTAAAACATGGTCTCTGTTTTGTGAGATGCTCTGTTTTGATGTGATGATGATGCTCAGGTTATGTTATGCCAAAGTATTTTGGGTTTTATATGTCTTAAAACCATCGCTCTGTTACGTTTTAAAACATGTTTTGTTCTACATACTGTGCTTTGTAAATGCTCATGTTTGCATGCTAGTATATGTTCTCTGCTTACTGAGTTGTTGGTAACTCACCCCTTATCTCCACAACATTTTTCAGATATTTTGGATACTTCAACGGAGGTTCAAGAATAGGAAGCATGGGTAAGGCTTGGTGAGCATAGTATAGTAAATACAAAGAGGGTACTCATTATTGGAGAATTTTTATTGAATAGTTTCATTTTGCTCTGTTGACTAGTACTTTGGGAAGTTGGCATGTATTTTGAGATTTCCTCGTATTCTTTGTTCTTTATTTTGGAGTAAATGGTTTAAAGCAATGAGCTCTATGAGTAATTGAGGAATTTGAGTTTATATTTGTACAATGAGATATGATTTTAAGTGTTAAGAGGTAACTCTTCGACCCATCCGGGACCGGGGCGTTACAGTTGGTATCAGAGACAGGTTTGAGATTCTGCATGATGACATTTAAGATTTTAGAATTTTGTAGGCACTAGGATATGATTTTGAAGATACTTGGTTTGAGCTTTTGCAGACTCATGGTGGGTGGCCTATGAAATATGTGGTTTTGAATATCTGTGGGCTAGGAAGTTGATTCAGATTGGAGCATGGAAATTTGTGGACTATAAGAGACGATTTTATTTGTATTTAAAGTTCTAGAATTTGGCAACCTTTTGGAATATATTCTAGGACGTTTGAGGTATTAGATTTTGTGGATTTTAAGAATTAATCTTCAAGACAAAAAAAAAAAAAAAAAAAAAAAAAAAAAAAAAAAAAAAAAGAAGAAGATGATTTTGAAGAGATCTAAGACTTTAGATTTTTCAGATTTTAAGAAATGGCTTTCTTTACACTTGGGGTTTTAGATCAGGTAGGCTTACTTTGTTGACTATAGGTAAGGATCTTTTGTAAGATGTAAGGTTTAGATTTTTTGAAGGTGCTCATAAGTTCAATTGTAAGACAAGTTTGAGGTTTTACAGACTATGACATATGAGGTTTGGGATATCTATTAGTTTATAAAGTAATTTCATAATTGATATATAGAAATTTGAGAACTAAGAGATGATCATGGGGATATTTCAGGTTTGAGGTTCTGCAGATTATAATATATGAGGTTTTGGGTTTTTGGGGACTTTAGGAAATAATTTTTAGACTTGATGTTTAGAATTGTGCAGACTACAAGGACTAATCTTGTTGGTATTTAAGGTTTTAGAATCTACAAGTTTTAGGCATGATGTCTTATGAAATTTTAGGTATTGGATTTTGCAAATTTTATGAGTTAATTTCTTGAGGGTTGAGGTTTTAAATTTTGTAGACTCATTTTGTAGACCTTACATAATGATTTTGATAAGGTTGAAGGTTTAGATTTTAGAGATATTTTTGTTATTAGGTTGCGTGTACAACTATTTGCATATGTTTATATGAATTCTATATTTTGAAACTTTTATTAAAAATCAAGGTCTCAGGATGCCACTTCGTCTTTGATTACGAAACATTTTTTGGATTTGAATGAGATAATAATGAAAGAGAAGCAAATTCGAGTACTACTGAAGTACTTCAAGCAGCGGCGCAACAGTTAATAGAGGATATTTTGAGATTTGCTAAAGTACTTTGAGATTCTACTGAATTTATGGATTGAGTTGAAATCTAAGGTTTTAGATATTGTATATATATATATATATATATATATATATTTTAAGGAAACAATTTTTATGATATTTGAGATTTAAGTTCCAGTAGGCCTATTTTGTGGACTGTAGGAAAATTCTGACATGATTTTTGGTTAGGAACTTGAGGCCTAGACTTGTGATATTGATGTTTTATAGGCTATAAATATGATGTTAGAATTTGTGAATTTTGACTCTGGTGAGTTAAAACTGCATGGACTGGTTAAATGTGGGGTTTAGTTATTTTTAGATTTAAGGTTATAGACTGTGCAGATGTTTGGACAATTGATTTTATCGAATTTTAGGTTACTATATTATGTGAAGATTTTCGAATTATTATTAGGCTTGTAATTTCGTTGCTGAGGTTAATATTTTAGGCTTGATCTGGATCCCGAGATGTATGAAGATTGATACAAGGTGCGTGAAAGTGTATGCCAAGCGGATTAAGAGATATTTAAGGCATTAGGCCAAATATTTGGATAAAGGGTTTAAATTATTAAGGTTTGACAAGAGTAATCAAGGATTAAAATAGACGTGCATTGGTTGTGACGGTCAAGTGTGTATGTTTCGCTTGGGAAACTAGCAAATTTAGAGGACGAAATTTTTTATAAGGAAGAGGAGGATGTAGCACCTGGGCCCATTAACCCAAGGCCGGACCATTGGATTCTCTTTTTTTTTTTCTCTCTTGTTTTCACACAGCTGAGTAACCTCCCCTACCCCACGACATCGTTTGCGGTGAGCTTCATCTTGCCGCTTGCATTTTATCTTCTTGACCGTTTTTCAATTTCAATTTCTACACTTCCAAAGATTCCTCCACCCAATCTCCATTATCTCCACGCCTAGGCAGTTTGAAGTTTGAACTCCCTTCCCCTTTTTGAGTTCTCTCCTTTATCTCGTTTCCGTCCATCACTCGAGTCTCTCTCTCTCTATTTATCTATCTTCTCCGCACCAAGTTGCTAGGCACCTGGAAACTCCACCATCCAACCAGCACGAGTCTGCCCCCATGGCCCAGTACCTCTGTGTCCTCAACGGGAACCTGTCCCAAGCACTCGTTAGCCTCCGCTGAACTAGTCAAGATCACGCCAAAAAGGAATCAGTGTTGTTGCACGTCTATCCCTCCTCCACGAACCAGTTGCTGCCAACATGAACCCAATATATCCACCAACCTTCTCGACAGAAGCCACCAGTACACCCATGAAGCCCAGCTATGTTCAAGCACCGTCAACCACTCACCACTGAATCACCCCACGCTGTGACACCGTGAGCCTCCTCCCTCTCTAGGTTTCTTCCCTACAACCCAAGGGCCAGCAAGACCACCACAGAAGCTTTCGCTCAGCCTCGGTGCAACAAAGAACTCCACCACCCCGCTGCCCCTAGACCATCAAGCTACTGTTCAAGCCACTGCTTGTCCCCTGTTTTTGAGCCCTGAAATAGAGCAATAAAATGACTTTCCCCCACCTCCGTTCTGCAGCCCCATGACACGTCGGTGAAGCTTTACGACATCGACCAACAACCCTTCCGCCACCCACGTGCCACTCCATGATCTGCTACCGCCCTAACCACCCTGTTGCAGTCTCTAGCTCCTCCGTAAGTATCTCGCACGTTATCCCTCTCACTATGTTTCCTCTCTTTGATCTCTCTCTCTCTCCCTCTTTTACTCCCTCTCTATCTCTGTGCCTTTTGTATTGCTGACCGCCGTATCTTTGTTGTCGTGCTAACACCTTACATCCACCGCGCGCATCCTTCTCGTTGGTATGAAACAACCCTACCTTCTGCACATGGGTTGGCTGGAGGTAGCGTGCGGTGTAGGAATGGGTGGTCTTGGGCATGTTCTTGTGGCTTGAGTCTTGGTCTTCACGGTGAATCTCCATTGGGTGGTGCCCAACGTGAAGCAAGGTTGCAATAGTTGACATGAATCGGGGTTGGCTGGGCTTTCGATGGAGGCTTGTAGTGGTGCGGGTCATGCAAGGGTGGTTCATGGGGTTGGTTGGGATGGGCAACAGTGGCAACAACGTGGTGAAGTCTGGCAATGGAGTTAGCTAAGGTGGTGCAGCAGCAACTTAGTCTAGGGTTGAATGCAGATGTTCACTCTATGCCCCTTCAATGTAAATCTATTAATAAAGTTTCCGTGTACCCTATTGGAAACAGACGTGTAGTGGAAAGAGATGTGCATGCAGTAGGAACAGACGTGAAACTGTGCATGTCGTGGAGTCTAGAATTGTTTTCACAGTTTTGGGCTCTTTAGCCTAAAAAAATATTTGGCCCACATCTTTTAGTGAATAAGGAATAATGAGTGGGCTTTTTCTCTGAGTTTTGGGCCTTGACCCAACCTTTAAAAATAAACCAACTTGTCCAAAGATTCTCTCAGCCCATAAAAATATTTTTAACCTCATAATCAAACCCAACGAAAAACAAAAACAAAATCCGCCTAAATAAAAAAATTTAAGCCCGCAATACATTCTAAAAATTTTATGTATAAATCCAAAAGGGCATACAAAAAAAAAATACAAGAAAATTTTAAAAAGCGGGCTGGGTGCTGGACCCTGTGTTACAAGGCTAGAGATCCTATAAGAGGGAAATAGAAGAAAAAAGCCCATGGAATTCGTCCCATAAGTGTATTGGCTTTAGAAGGTCCAAGTTGAGCTATTGGATAAGGAAGAGGTGTCACTTGGCATATGGAATGAGTTTTTGGTCTTTTTGAGAAAAGGACTAAAATGACACTTGTCAACCATGTATTGGAACCCTCGAAGAAAAAGTGGAAGATGCAAAAAAGGCGTAGGGTTTCAGATTGAAAGGTGTTAGGTGTGCTTTTGCAAGGCACAAGTTTCTAAATGAACACAGGTCAAGCTTAGGACAGAGTGACTTATTGGAGTTCTAAGATGCGTCATACTTGGGAAGACACAAAGCATGTTTCTAGAAGACCTTTTGTAAGAGGCACAGAGCCTATAGCCGTTGGCAACATCAACAACAAGGGGAGAGGAAGTGACTCAAAAAGCAACCTAGGGAATGACACAAAAGTCACCTAAAGGGACATGGTGATTTCGGAAAACCCAAGAACACACACACCTCATGCCACTTGTCCTTAGTGAGGAGTTCCAAGATATGTTTGCATGGGGAATGACACATGGGGCATACAAAAATGAGATTTTCTAAAGGAAAAGATGCATGGGAAAAAGGAAAAGAAGAATGGGAAAAAGGAAAAGATGCATGGGAAAAGAAAAGAGCATGGGGAACATACCCACCTTCTCCACGCCACTTGACAAGCATGCACAAGCCTAGGGTTAGGATTTATCGAATGACAAATTTGCCCTTGAAATACATTGAATCTGGACCATATGAAGGAACATGCTCAAGGAGTCTCTTAGGATTTTGAATTATGACAAGAAAACAATGCCACTTGTCACTCATGAAGAGGATCCTTTGGACTTTCTAAGGAGAGGCAATGATATTTCAAATTTCCAAGGACACACACCACTTGTCCCACATACACCAGCTACATCTAGGGAAGTGGTGCCTACGGCAAGCCAACGGACAAGAAGGGCTCGGCAAACACTCGAGGGATTCGGTTTCTAGAAAATGGAGGACTGCATGCCTAAGAGCTTCTAGAAGGATTTTGTGAGAGATACACTTGAAGTGGACAACAAGGGGACTTGTGCATTACTACTCACAATGACTAATCACACAATGTCCAAAACATTGGTAAAAGAAAGATCTCTTTGGGAAATAAAAAGTACTTTTTGGCCATCAACACCCCACACACATTCCATACACCACATGGCATACATGCACACTTATACAAGATTAAGGAGGATCTTGGTTGGAAGGACTCTTTTACCACTAGGTACAATGAATCAAGACACAAGATGAAGGGGTAAAAGTGGCAAATAAGGTTTCAGTTTTTGAGGAGCTACGCCACTTGTCCAACATGCAGACCTGCCATATGCCACTTGTACAACATGCAATAGTCAAAATATAAGGCCATCCATTTGGCAATAAAGCTAAAGCAAGAAGAATAAGAGTTTGGGCTATATTTAGTATAAAAACACCCCTTTATCTTTTGATTTGAGGGTTTACACGAAAATCATTCACTCTTCTCTTCTTTCCTCTCTATTCATGTACACACCCAAAGCTCTAGCTACACCACAGTCGAATCAAGAGCTTAACACACTATAATGGTGAAAACCAAGAGCTATTTGTTAGAACAGTTCAAACCGAGCCTCCTCTTCAAGATTTTCGACTTGGTGGGTAATCTTCCTCTGTATATTTTCTTAATACATGTTGGAAGGTTGTGTTAGTGTTCTAGTAGAAGCTTTCTCTAAAAACAAAGATGTCGACTTATGGTATCTTTGATTGCCATGGGTTTCGGATGAAAAAAAGGCATTTGGTGTTGTTAGACGAGTTTAAGCTTGACAAAAGGTTGGATTTTTTATCATTTCCATGGTGTATATAGATCTTGTATAAGCTTGAAATAATGTTGTTGGTTGGATGAAATTCTTGTATGAAATTTGAGATATTAGGGTTTATAATGCCATTTAAAGTTAATAATATATGTCATTGTTAGTATACTAATGATTAAATATGGATTTAAGATCGACCTACTAATGATTAGATTTTTATAGATAACGTGATACTTGAGGACTTAGAATAAGCTTGGAAATGATTTGCTTGGTTTTGATCTATGAGGAAATAGATGTAAGAATTTTAGAAGTTCAAAATTGTCAAAATGCATGTCGGTTTATGTGAAGTCGATATCCTAGGATGTGATCTTGATCATAACCATGTTTAGAAATACTTAATGCTTTGATGTCCTAAGGGTCAAAAGTGCAAAGGAAGCAAGATAACTTAAATAAAGTCTCAGTTCTTAAGGTTTGATGACCAAACATGTTTTGGATGGTGATCTCTTAGATTTGGCCTTATGTCAAGTGAATCAAAAGAATGAGCACACTTTGGAGTTTTGTCCTAGAGCTAAATCAAGTACTTAATTTTGGGTAAGGTGATTTCAACTATGACATTAGGCCTAGTGCAATGAATGATTTTAGGTTTCTTCTTGTGATGTATTTTCAATGGTAGATGATTGAGGAAATATATTTTGAGGTCGAAAACAAGTCTAGGATGGATACTAAACGAAGTTGTTAAGCTTGGAGAGATTCGGTATTTGAAGATGATGTTGAAGGTTTAGAACTTAATGTTCAATGTTTTAGAGTCAAGGGGGGGTTAAAATGAAACTTTTCCTATATAAGTTTAGAGTTTTACAAGTTTATGTATCAATTAAGGATCTATCTAATGTTTGTACGCTTCTATTTCAGCCCATGAAGATTATACTCTTTGTAAGTAAGGAAAAGTTTGTAAGTAGACCCGCAACCTACCTCGATTAGTATTTGTATATGATTGTGTAAACTTTGCATCTTGGTTACTATTGTATATATTTGTCATTCCATGTTTAAATATATTTGATGTTTTAATTTATATAATGATGATTTGCCATGATCAAGTGTGTAAAGCGTTTCGGTTTTATATGATATCTTGCTATGATCTATAGTCTATGAATGATTCGGATTTGCTCATGTCAAAAGATGATTTTTACATACTTTGTGAACCTTGTAATATGTATATGTGAATATGCTTGGATTGATCATTGTTGTTCCGTTCATGATATGTTTTGAGTATTTGCCTACGTAATACGTTATGCATATGAAAGTTTTAATGTTATCAAGTCATGTACCAAAATGTGCTATGCTAGTTCTCATGCATACACGGTGTCTCACATGTCACATGTTCTAGGAAAATGTTATCTCAAGTCCCATGTCACATGCTTTTGGATAAATGATGTTTTCAAAAGAGCAGTCAGTACATGTTTTATTACGACCCCAAATGCTAGGACAAATGCTAAGATAAGAGAATGTCCTAGTGGGACTCTCTATCCACTTTGGAGTGTTTTAAGTCGAGTGGAGACCCCTGGGTCGATATAGTACACTTGACGAGCCTCGAATGGTTCCTATGGAAGGATATCAGAGCGAGGTTGCACCTAAAACTAGTGGGAGCAATATGGTGAAGGCGAAATGAGCAAACTATCATAAAGAATATGTTTATGTGTAAGACGTAGTCACCTCGATTAAGTGAATCGTTGGTTGATGCGGTAACTAGCGGGAAACAAACGATGCTTAGGGGAGCTATTAGGTATCCAAACATGTGAATGATATTATATGAATAAGGCATTTGAGGTCCATGATATTATATGATATGACATGCCAATGATAAGATATGACATGGTACGACATGTCATTATATGACATGATATGATACGATACGATACCACATGTCATGATATGAAATGATATGATATGACATGATGTGACGAGATGATATGGCATGGTGTGATATGACAAGAACACGAACCCGAGCTCAAATGATATGAACACGTGTTAAGAGTTTAAAAGATCAAAAGTTGTTTTATGGAAATGTCAAGTTGCATAAGTCAAGTTTTATGTCAAGTACATGTCCATGCATTCATCTCATGATTTGCCATTGTATGCATATGTTAACTACTGTATGTTGTATGTCTACTTGGTAAGATTTCTCGAAATCTCATTGTGGTAGTTTCCACTACCATTCCCCACCCAGAATGGTAGAAGTTGTGACAAGACCAGGAATAGCGATTCAGGATGATGATGAAGGCTAAGGATGTGCTCAAATCGAAGAAAGAGCGGATTTAGTCATGACCTACTTGGAGATAGCGGAGATTAGAAAGATGTCTTAATGTTTTCTTTGTCAAGGCCATTTTTGACAAATTTTATTATGCTAAAGTGTAAAAATGAGTTTGATACTCCATTACTATGAAGTGCGTTTTAAAGCTATGATGAAGTTGGGATATTAGTTTTGTTCTAGTACAAATTTTTATGAGATGACATATTTCGTTGCGATTTATTGCATACTGCTAGAATATAATAGGTTCATTACATCTTAATTGTCATGTATTTGGGGTATGTAGCATAGCCTTGTGTTGCATGTCCCAACGTTTCAGTCACCATCAAATCCCAAGCGGGGGCTGGAGGCGTCGTAGAAGTGGTATCAAAGCAATTACATCTCTGGGTAAACCCACATGTCACTAGGAAGCTATACTAGAATATAGGTTTAAATTATTGGAAGGTTTAGGCTTGAATTATTAAGTTGTAGGCTTATACATGAGGTATCAAAGCTTAATGGAAATTGATGTACACAAGCTAGAAAGTATGAAAATGTCCATCATAGAATGGGGATGACATGGTTTAGTCATCCAGAATCATGGAACACATGCAAAAGTTGTAAATTGAGGAAGGTAATATTCCTAGATCACCCATTGAGGTTTAAGGGTTTTAGACTCTCAAACTTTAAGGTATGATTTCTATTCAGATTTGTGGTTTTAGGTTCAACAGACCTAGTTGGGAAGTCCCACTAAATCTAAAGCTAAGGAAATCTACCACCATGAGGACATAAGCTTGGCCGAATCTAAGTTATGAATTTGGAGACTTTAAAAGGTGAGTTATCTTTATGAGATTTAAAGGTATCAACTTGGTTTAACCCTCAATAATGATTGCATATAAGGTTATAGTATGTGTTTGATTTGGAGAACGATTTCTATCAGAACTTGAGGTTATACATTGTGCAAGTTAAAGGGCATTACTTAAGAATATAGAGACAACAAGCCTTTGGAGATGATATCTTTATTTGATGATGTAGGATACAATGAAGCTTACTTGGGAGTATGATTGACTAGCTTGGCCAAATTACGAGTTGGCTTCAGTTATGGTCTTGGTAAGTTTCGATGATTTCTGAAATTGACATGGGTTACTACAAGCTTTTATGCTAGTTGGAATTAAGGCAAAGAGCTTTTAGCAAAATGTTATGGGATGGAAGATTATAGACACTCATTGTGGGCTAATCAAGATGGTTTTGGATCTGCTAGAGAGCAGTACCTGTTTTAGATAAGATGTGTGAGCTTCTGGTTAGATAGGTACATCTAACGAAACCTAAGTAATAAGTACATAGATAGATAGATAGATAGATAGATAAATAGATAGATATATACACTATGTTTCGTCTGCTTGCTTTATTTACTTATCTTTTGAAGACTCTACCTTCTTGTTCGACTCAATGAAGTCATTTCGATGATTCTAGTAGTATCTATAATCTTAGAACTATTTCGACGAACTACTAGATTTATAACTACTTCATGACAACCTCCACTTTTTCCCGAAGAAGATTTGATTCCTTATGAGTCCTTTGGTGGAGTACGTCTGCTAAGTTGGAGTTGATCCCATTTAGTAGGTCAGTTTTCTCCTATCAATAGGAAGTATACGAATGGATCCTAGTTCTTGATGCTTTATTTCAGTCTCAAGTCTTATCCACCTCATATTGGACCACCCCTCTTAGCATTAAGCCTTAGCCATTGTTGTATTGATGTTGTTGTTTGATGTGTAGGGACGCTTGGCACTAAGTTTCAAGGAATCATGAATTTTGTCTAGTGATGTAAGAGACAATACGAGAATATGTGTGAAAGCTCCTGCTTTTGGGAGGTTGTCTATGTACTACTGAGGTGTAGTAAGAGTTGACTTGGTAAGTGTGAAGTTGGACTGAGTAGTGCTATAGATCAACCACTATTCATGACTAATCCGTAGCAAACGTTATGTGTCTACCCTTTTCTTTTCTTTTTCTCTCTCTTTTTTTTTTTCCAAAATGCATCACACAAGTTCATCTACCCCTCTCTCTCTCTCTCTCTCTCTCTCTCTCTCTCTCTCTCTCTCTCTCATCACTAGCCCGACGGAAGCCTCCACCAGATTCTCCTTCAACTCAGCTCGGCGCCGCCCCCGCCACCACTTTCCAAGCCAGCCGCCACCAATCTCCCCCATGCGCAACCCTTTCTCTCCCCTGTGGTAACCCAATAGAAATGGATTTCACTCATTTCTCTCCCCTTGCGCTGCCGTACGCAGCCACCCAGGCCACTGCACCTCCACCACCTCACACCAGCAACCACCTCTCATAGACCCAGCCACCACGAACCCCCCTCTCCCTCTTCGTTGCACACACGCAAGCTACCCATAAATGGTGGGTTTCACATGAGCTCGGGGCCACCGACGGCCCTATCGCTACCATGCGTGGGTTCTAGCCCCACCAAGCACCTCCCTTAACCACTGCAACTCCTCCCGGAGCTCCTCTGAGCCAGCCAAACCCTCCACATCTCCCCGCTCTACATCTCTCATCGATTAGCTCTCTCTCTCTCTCTCTCATCAGCTCTCTCACTCCCTCTCTCACTCCTTCATCAGCTCTCTCTCAAAGCCCACCCTCTCAAAGCCCGCCCGGTACTATTTCGAATTCGGGCAGTGGGGTTGGTGGGGAGGACGGGCAACGGGGGAGAAGAGAGAGGAATTTCAAAAATGAAATGTGTGAAATGAGAGGGAAGTGGGTTTTGTTGTGAGGGTATTTTTGTCATTTTATTATGATTTTTTTGGATGATCCTAAAGAGTGGTTGATGCCAATATTATGTCAAGTTGGACTAGAGGATGATGTTTATATGGAAACATTAGCTTTAGACATGTTAATGAGGTCGCTAGAGTACGTAGTAGAAATGCAGTACTTTGTAATATGATGATTTGGGGAGTTTGTTTTAATTGATATTGAGGAAACTATTTGTAGTTTGGAGACTCTAAAAAAAAAAAAATTACAACTACAGTTGTGACATCCCGATTTTTCATAACGAATCGTACTTATATTTTTGTATGGATGATGATGTGTCTTTGAATTTTGGTTAAGTTTTTGTACTAACATATTTATTCGATTAAAATCGAGCCTATATAAAACATTATAAAGTGGTTTTGTGTAAATAAATATAACCCAACTCGGTAACATACATGTTTACTTAATAATCATTTAACATAACCCAACTCCAATTAAAACCAAGCTCATTACATAAACAAAACCCATGTGACTTGTGAGTCCAAGCCCACCTAGAGTCCCATGTGACTTGTGAGTCCAAGCCCACCTGGAGTATTAGGGCATAAATGTAATATCTATTCAAAGCTCATCCGAACATGCTTTACAGGAGACTTGAGAAATAAGTCATTTTTAAAACAAAACCACTAGGGTAGAGAAGGGTCGTGCTACAGACTCATTGAGAGCAACGTGCAGTGGCGGGTCTGGGCGAAGATCGACGGCGGTGCGGCTGGGTTGACTATGGCAGAACTTCTGAGACAAAGATAGTTTCTGTGCCGTTAGGGAAGAAAAGTGATGGGAAAAGAAGATAATGGTTTGCAACAGAGACTCACCAGGGGAAAGTTGTATGTGGCAGATCTGAGGGCTGTTTGGGTGGTTTATGACGATATGGGGGTGGCTACCTTGAGTTCAAGTGCATGGGTTCTTTCTGTGTTTGATGGCTCAAGGTGGCTGTCATAATTTAATGGTACTTTGTCTTGTAGCAACAGCAGGATGTGGAGGCTTTGGCAGCGGCTTGTCGTGGGAAGGAAAGGAGTCACGATGGTGTAAGACGGTGTTGGGCAGAGCTAGCTTCCTCTCTAGCTTGGTGGTTGAGTGATAGCGACATGCTCTGTTCTTGGTGTCACCAAACAAAGAGGGACAGGTGCGGGCTGGGCTGCCGTGCATGGGCTGAAGGTGACTGCACTGCCATGTGTGAAGATCTCTTGGTGCTCTGATTTGTTTATGGTGGTTTGCGGAGGTATAGGGGCCATGATTGCGTTGGGTTCTCTACTGGTAGTGGGTATTAACGGTGAACTGTCTTACGGTGTTGAGGAGTACTTGCTGGGAAGATAACAATAAACTGCTGCAATTTTTTGGGAAGATTTCTGAAGGAGAGGGAGAGTTTTAAAAGTGATCAACACGCTCACTCATCGAAGAATCATCTGAGAGAAGGGGAAGAGTGACAAAAGTATAAACCATTTAACTTAATTTTTAATAATAATAATAATAATAATAATAATATTAATAATAATAATAGTAAACAATCCTGAACAACTTATTAATGATATGAAATTTGATAAAAATATAATAGTAATAATAACAATAATAGAATGTTTATAAAGGAATGCTCCTCCCTTTCAAACGAAAACCCCCCCTAACTCGTCAAAACCCCCCTAGCTCCTCCCTCCCCCATGCCCTCTTCCTTTTCTCTGTCTATTTACCTTCTGTGTAGTGTTTTTATTTTATTTTGTGTTTTTAGGCCGAATAAGGGAGGATCGCCATTCAAGTCTTTCCGGCCGCCACTTCTCTACACGCGCCCCACTGGTATGACGCCCAGCCGTCGATCTTCAAGACCTCCAAATCCGGCGTCCATTGGAGTGGTGCGTAGCCTGCACGTGCGGGACGAAATTCTGGACAGCGTTGGCGCGTGGCCTTCACGAGCCACCGAGGAGCCCTCTCCCAACACCACGCTCGGTTGCTGTGGAACCTTTGACTCCCGGGTCTTCCAAGTTTGACTGTTGGTTTTCCTCGCAGCGTGAATAGTTTCTGCACGAAACAATGCTGACCATTGTGTACTGTTCATCCGTTTTGTATTTTTGTACTTTTTTTTGTTTCGTTTCTTTGTTGTTGTCCATTTCAGTGTTTTGTAGTTGTCTTGTTTCGGATGTTGGTGTTGCTTTTGTTGACCCGAGTGAGGTTTGGGCCTTTAGATCAGACGTAATCCGGGGCAAGGCTTTCGAGAGTGTTGGGCGAGGCTACGGCCGGTGGTTATACGGCCGGGCTGTTGTGGTCTGTATGTACGCTGGGTGCTCGTTCCACCAGAGCTCGATATGAAGATGCTTGCGATGGGCGTGACGTCTGATGTCTCACCAGAGCTTGTGGTCTTGTAGTTGTTAATGTGGTTATTTGTAGTTGTTTTGTTAGTTTAGTTTTAATAAAATAGGAATAGGCTATAGGATTTGATGTCAATAGCAGTGTCTCATACTCTTCTACCCTGGGAGGATAGAGAGGACCTTTAATATCTATTTTTACAGAGCGCTTTCTCGGTTACGAGAGAGTTTGATTAGAAGTTAAGACAATGTCCGCCGCAAATGTATTTGTGTGTGGGGAAGCCCCAGAGCTGCTGCGTTAGTTGGCTTATAACTGGATTTTCTGTGTATTGGAACTTCTTGTATTGATAAGTTACATTTGTAACTTCGATTTATTAATGAAATGAGTATGTTTCATTCAAAAAAAAAAGAATGTTTATAAAGATAATAAAACATAAAATTATTCACATTCTATCCCTAATAATATTTGGGTCGGGTTGTTACAAAATATGAGACAAAGATATACATACATCAAAAATCAAAACGAGAAATACAAATATTATATATTTGTTTTGGAGAATTTAATCCAAACTCCCTATATTGTCTCTAGATTGAGATCTGCCAGTCATAACCCAATAAAAAATTCTATCAACTCTAGTTAATGAATAATATGTTAAAAAGTCATTTGTTGGTGACTATGGATTTTATGGAGTCCAATAAGCTGGTTAAATTCCATTTAGGGCATGTATGGAGTTACATTAGGAATTTTAAAAAGTGTTTAAATAGCATTAAAAACTCTTTAATAACACAATTAGATTGTTTGGGTGTTATATATTAAAGTACCTTTTAATCTCAAATAAACTAAAAAGTACGTTCGAAGAAAAAATTTTCATCAAACGTGCTTTTTCAAATAATGTAGACCGAACATAATTCTAATTTTAAAAAGATTATCAATATGAGAAAATACCTATACAACAGAATTCATAAAAGTTATTCAATAGGGTCTTACAAGTTACAACTTTAAAACTTTTAAAGATATGGTCATAATTTTTAAAAAATCAAATGATTCTCTTTTCTATATCAGAAAGTACTTTTTTTAATTTGTTTTGTTTTAAACATATAGTTACCAAACAGTAAATAATTTTTTAATAGTAGAACTTATTATTTAATTCTTAAAGTTATAAATTCTAAAGTTAAAAGTTATATTTCTCACCGTAATCCCAAATATACACTGATTTTATTGGGCAAGTTTAACCATTTTATTAGATAATGGGCTCCAGAAATAATTATAAGTTCAAAACATTTTTATTGGACGAATCGGACTTATTTTTTATTCAAGATCCAGCCTATTAGAATTTATTAAATATGTAGCCCAGGAATGAATGGGCAAGTAGAATAATTTATTTGGACCCCTTCTAAGCCCAAGAAGATCTCTAAATGCTCTTACTAGGACCCAAAGAAAAAACTAAACACCCACTGGTTTAGGCCATGAAAATGGGTCTGACCCGTTTGTATGACCCAATAACTGGTTTGTTTTTAAACTCCATGACCCGTGAGATCCAAGCCATAGACCCGACTACCACTATACTAACATTTATTTATCATTATTTTCTTAGAAAAAAGCTAAAGGTAGTCAACATGCGTAATCACCACGGTGCCCACGTAGAAAATAAAATGTTGTTGTTTTGGTCTCAGAACTCTCTCCTTCCCTTCCTTCGAACTCTGCCCCTCCCTTCGTTGATCACGAAGCTTCGAAGACCCATACCAGATTCTCCCCCTCCCTGAATCCCTTCAACTCTCGCTCCTTTCAAAGACCCAAACGAGACTCTCCCCCTTCCGTCGTCCCTTCGAAGACCACGAAGCTCAAAGTTCACAGATCTACCTCGCCAATTTTGTTGAATATTATTGTAATTGTACTGAAATGCCTGTTATGACTATTGTTACATTGGAAATTTGCTGTAATTGAACATGAAAAGCCTAAAAACTCATATTTGATATTCTTTCAAATGATCTTTTGATTTTCCAGAATATAAGGCTTGGCAAAAAAACGAATTGAGAACCTGTACAATTTCTAAAAGGTAATTTCTTTCTAGTTTGAAAACTTGTACAATGAATCTTACTATTACTGCTGTTGTCGCTATGGTTGATCGAGTCATTTCCGTTGGTTCTTAAACAAGTTCATGCAGCTTCAATGTATTAAAAGGATAAAAAAATTGCAGAAAAATTAGCAAGAATCACTACTCTACCGCTTGGTTCAATTGGCCATGGGCATCATCTTCCCCCACCGCATTCAATAAACAGTAAAGTATAAAATCACTCAATCAATAAATCATGAAACAGAAGCAAGTAAAAAAAACTGCTTTACCGTGAATGTCATAGAAATCACCCAGTAAAAATGTTACGGGTTGAGAATTATGGAAAATGGACGAGATCATAGATTAAGGACAACATGAAGAAGGATTGAAGTTTGCATGGACAAGGGCTGAAGTCTTTCAATAAGCATAAAAGAAAGATCGAGACACAGTGTTTTCGTTTAAGTCATCAAATGTTATAAGTTGTGTAGTTTTCATAACTATTTCATATAACTGATTCATTCTTCTATAAATAGTAGCCGTAAGTTGGGAAGGAGGCCAACTTCGGTATTCAAGTGTCAATCAATTCTCTCTCTATCTCTTTCTCTCTCTAATTCTTTAGAGTTCTTGGAGGGTGATGTCCTCGAACTACATCAGTTCTTTACAATCATGAAGAGGTCCATTACAATTGGTATCAATTGTCAGTGATGGTGGAAGGAACTAGATCATATGCACAGATCCTTGATTCTGTGAATCAGTTGCGGCAACAAAAACAGATCGAGGATGCTATTGCGGTCCTGGCTCAACAGTAAGAAGGTTGGAAAGGGGGACTCAGGATAGGAAGTTTGTTGAATTATTGCAGCATCTTTCGAAGCCTTCTTACAATCCTTAATTGGAAGGTAATGCTCATAATGCAAGAAATGGACAAGGTTTTCATCAATCGAGATAGGGTGAAACAGATGATGGTACGGGGGAAGTTTATTATAGAAACATGGGTGACAGATCTAATATGAGTCAAATCAGTATTTTTTGTATCATCAAGTTCCTCCTGGTCAGAGGATTTTTCTGGCTTCATTCCACATGGACGACGATGCTTTGGTGTGGTTCTGGGATGCAAGTGAGTCCGGAATCTTTCATTCTTGGGAAGCTTTCATTCAGCCAGTGTAGGTTCTATTTGGTTCATCTGCTTATGATGATCCTATGGAGGCATTGACACGCTTAAAATAGGTTCATTTTGTTATTACTTATAAGACTAAGTGTGAATTGCTTTCCAATCGTATTAATGGCATCTCCGAAAGAAACAAATTAAGCTGTTTTTTAAGTGGCTTAAAAGATGAGGTTAGATTGCCAATAAGAATGTTAAATCCCTCTTCCTTGAATGATGCCTTTGGATTAGCAAAACTTCAAGAGGAATACGTTTGGAGTACAAAGAGGTCATGGAGAGGTAGTTCTAGTGATTCTCAGTAGTTGAATGTGGGGGCTTCTATTTTGGGAAACCCTAAGGTGCCTATTGTTAAGTTGCCTTACCAAAAAATATGAGTCTCAGATGCAAGAGAGAAGAAAGAAAGGTTTATATTATTTTTGTGATGAGAAATGGCAACCAGGCCATAAGTGCAGTAGGCCAAAAGTTTATGTGTTAGATGGAATGGAGATAGGTGAAAGTAGTGTTAATACAAATGAAAAAGAATTAATTGTGTTAGAGATACATGAGAAACCTGAATCTGTAGACATAGCTTCCATTTCCTTGCAAGCTATGGTTGGATCTCCAAGTACTAAAACTAAGAGAGTAGTTGGGCATATTAATAAAAAGAAGGTAGTGATATTAATTGACTCTGGCAGCACCCACAATTTTGTGGATACTGCACTGATCAGCAGATGTGGGTTAGAGGTACAACAAGGGCAGGCTATGCAGGTTAAGGTGGCTAATGGTGAGATTTTGAATAGTAGTGGTAAAGCTACTAGGGCTGGCATTCAAATACAAGGCACCAAATTTGTTGCTGATTTATTTTCATTGACTCTCGGGGGGTGTGATGTAGTGTTGGGAGTTAGTTGGCTCTCATCACTTGGGCCAATACTTTGGGATTTCACAGATTTAAAAATGCAGTTTGATTATCATGGAAGGAAATTTGTCTTAGAGGGCTCACATCCTCTGCTAGTACCTTTGTAGATGATAAAGAAAGTTCTATGATTTCTAAAGTGGGCTACAAGTGAGTGTGGTTGCAACTTATGGTTGTGGAAGTCATGAAGAATCAGAAAGATTCTTGCCCAGAAATATAGCAGTTGTTGCAGAAGTTTGGAAAGGTTTTTGATTAGCCTACTACTTTACTTCCTCATAGAGCTCTAGATCACCAGATTAATCTTAAGAAGGATGGTGTACCTGTGAGTGTTAGGCCATACAGGTATCCTTACTTTCAAAAAACAAAAATAGAGAAGATTGTGTCTGAGTTACTCAAGTCTGGTGTGGTTAGACCAAATCAATCCCCATTTTCATCTCCTGTATTATTAGTGAGGAAATCTGATGGGTCTTGGAGAATGTGCATCGATTATAGGGTGCTAGATGAGGCTACAATTAAGGATAAGTATCCAATACCAGTTGTTGATGAGTTATTGGATGAGCTCTTTAGCTCAAAATTTTTTTCTAAATTGGGTTTAAGATCTGGTTATCACCATATTCGAATGAGGGATGAGGATGTACCAAAAACTACATTTAGGACTCATGAGGGAGAGTTCCTTGTCATGCCATTTAGCCTTACAAATGCTCCTTCAACATTTCAAGCATTGATGAATGAGGTTTTCAAGCCTTTTCTTAGGCAGTTTGTCATAGTGTTTTTTTATGACATTCTTGTCTATAGTAAGGACATGGCATCCCATCTAATTCATTTGGCTACTCTTTTTAAGACATTGGAGGCTAATTAGTTGTTTGCAAAGAGATCAAAATGTCACTTTGCTTGTCAAAAATTGAGTACCTTGGTCATTTAATCTCTAAAGATGGTGTAAGAGTTGATCCAAGGAAGTTGGATTCAATGGTGTCTTGGCCAATTCCAAAAACTCTTAAAGCATTAAGGGATTTCTTGGGATTAACAGGATATTACAGAAATTTTATTCGTGGATATGGTCAAATAGCAGCACCTTTAACTATTTTGTTGAAAAAATATGCTTTTAAATGGTCTGAGGCAACAACTAATGCCTTTGAAGAATTGAAGAAGCCAGTCACGAGTCCTCCTATTTTATGTTGACTTGATTTTAATAAGCAGTTTGTGGTGGAATGTGACGCATGTGGAGTGGGAGTAGGAGCTGTCTTGATGCAAGATCAAAGGCCATTGGCTTTTCTGAGTCAAGCTCTCAAGGGTAAGAATTTGATGCTTTCCACCTATGAGAATGAGCTGTTGGCACTTGCCATTATTGTAAAAAAATGGAGGCTTTATTTGTTAGGGGCTGCTTTTGTTGTTAGATCTGATCATCACAGTTTAAAGTACCTCCTTGAACAAAAGGTGGGAACAGATGCTCAACAGAGGTGGATTTCTAAGCTCTTAGGCTATGAATTCACAATTGAGTACAAGGGAGTTGAAAACAAAGCAGCAGATGCTTTGTCAAGGAAGGCAGTCTCAGATGACACAACATTAATGACTGTTATTTCATTTCCTACTCCAATCTGGTTGGAGGAATTAAAACAAGCTTATGCTTCAGATCATAAGGCACAAGAACACTTGGCAGCATTACAAGGAGGTTCTCCTCCTTCCTCTTCCACATTTTCTATCAAGCATGGGTTGTTATTTAGAAAAGGTAGAATTTATATACCTAATAATCCTGAGTTGAAACTGAAAATTTTGCATTTTGTCCATGCTAGTCCATCTACTGGACACTCTGGTTTCCATAAGTCATTGCATCGAGCTAGGCAAGATTTTTCTTGGCCTAGCCTTAAACATGAACTGGAACATTATATAAGGGAGTGTGATTTGTGTCAGACGAATAAGGTGGAACATGTCTACCTTGCTGGTCTTTTATAGCCTCTTCCTGTACCTGAAAATATATGGACAAATTTGTCCATGGATTTCATTAAGGGCTTGCCAATCTCTAGAGTGTTTTTTGTCATCATGGTTGTTGTTGACAGATTATCTAAATATACACATTTTATGGCCTTGAAGCACCCATTTACAGCATCTAAAGTGGCAACATTATTTTTTGATAATGTGTTTAAGTTGCATGGCATGCCTCAGAATATTGTTTGGAAGGAACTCTTTAAACTCCAAGGAGTGACTGGGGCAGTCAATAAATGCATTGAGCATTTTTTGGGGAGTCAATAAATGCATTGAGCATTTTTTGGGGAGTTTTCCTGGGGATAGGCCTAGGTTGTGGTTTGATTGGTTGACCTTGGTTGAATGGTGGTATAATTCCACTCAGACTTCAACTAAGTTGACTCCCTTTGAGGTGGTGTTTGGTAGACCTCCAACAAAGTTGCAATCTTATATACCTGGTTTAACTGGTAACCAAACAGTTGATGAGGTTTTGAAGACTCAAGATCAGATTCTTTCTACTCTTAAGAGTAACTTGGCTACTGCTCAGGAGAGGATGAAGTTTCAAGCTGACAAGAAGAGAACAGAAAGGGAGTTTGCTGTAGGGGATTGGGTTTATTTGAGATTGCAACCTTATAGGCAACAATCTTTGGTGGCTAGAAGAAATTTCAAGATTTCTCCTCATTTCTTTGGACCTTTTCAGATTGTTCAAAAAGTGGGACAACTTGCTTACAAGCTGGAATTGCCACCAACTAGCTCTATTCACCCAGTTTTTTCATATTTCTTGCCTTTGGAAAAAATTGGGTCAACATCACTCTCCATTGTCTTCTTTACCTCCTATGGATTTGCAAGGTGAATTGACTCATGAGCCTGAGGCTATTTTGCAGCGTAGAATGAGGCAGGTTCATAACAGAGCCGTAGTTGATGTCTTGGTTCAATGGAAGGGGGCTAGTGTTGATGATGCAACGTGGGAGCCATATTGGTAACTGCGTGACAGATTTCCTCACGTTGTGGGCAAGGAGCTTTGATGGGGGAGAGTATGTTACGGGTTGAGAATTATGGAAGATGGACGAGATCATAGATCGAGGACAGCATGAAGAAGGACTAAGGTTTGCATGGACAAGGGCTGAAGTCTTTCAATAAGCATAAAAGAAAGATCGAGATGCAGCGTTTTGTTTAGGTGTTGGTTGTTTTGATCATAACTGTTTGTAATTGTGTCATTTGGTTGTAAGTGAGAATAAATAGAACAGTATCGTTTCTTGGTTGTTGTTTAAGTCATCAAATGTTATAAGTTGTTTAGTTTTCATAACAGTTTCATATAACTGATTCATTCTTCTATAAATAGTAGCCGTAAGTTAGGAAGGAGGCCAACTTCGGTATTCAAGTGTCAATCAATTCTCTCTCTATCTCTTTCTATCTCTTTCTCTCTTTAATTCTTGAGAGTTCTTGGAGGGTGATGTCCTCAAACTACATCAGTTCTTTACAATTGTGAAGAGGTCCATTACAAAATGACCCACACGAAGATGACCCAGTAGACCACAAAGAAGACCACTTATTGACCCAGTAGATATGACCAAGACGACGACCCTTCCACAAAGAAGAAGACCACTTGAAGATCCAATTCAGTGGCTCCTTACAGACTTATCCACTTGAAGAGAGAGCACAGATCTACTTGAAGACCATAAAGCCGAAGACGAGCTCGAGAAGAAGACCATGAAGTCGAAGAGGAGAAGACCATTGAAGAGATAGCACCAATGCCATCGGTTGTTTTTTTTTTTTTTTAATATAACAACTGAGCATACTCCTTCGTGGTTACCATCCAACACCTCTACCCAGAAGAACTAACTTTCTTATTATTTGTTTGAGAATATCTGGAGACCGGTCGGACTGTTCTTCCTCAATAACCAGCCCTTCGATAGCAGTCTGACACGTAAGCATTTTATTTTAATTACCATGCATTTGCCTACACTAGAACATAACAGACCAACAAATCGTGCTCCACTGTCTTCGTATTCCAACCCAAACCCATCCCCACACCACTCCATCCCAACCCAAACTCATCTCCACCCCACTCATCCCTGACGGTAGAGAGCACGTAGTGGGCAACGCAACCGTGGTGGGCGACGGAAAGATCTCGAAGATGGTAATGGCAAGATCTCGAAAAGGTGACGGCATCTAGGGGGTCTTCGTTTGGTGGCATCAACTAAGCGTGTAACCGGTCCGGTCCGGTCTGGTTTTGGACAAAATCTAGGATCAAACCGGTATGTACGGGTTTTGAATTTTTCAAAACAGATTACGCCTTGGTTACCCTCCTAAACCGGTACCACCGATTTTACAGGTTTCCGGTCCGATCCGGTCCGATTTTTTGATTTTTTTTAAAATTTAAAAAACATATAATAAAGTGTTACTTCTTATGACAAAATATTATTAATAATTTATAATATATATATATATATATATATTATGTTTAAAGCATATGATCAATTAAATTTTCATCTTTAAGATTAAACTTTTATTTTATAAATTATAATAACATTATCTTCTATATAATTATTTTAATAACATATGATCAAACAAATTACAAATGTTCATATTTAAGATTAACATTTTATGTTACAATTTATAAATTATAATATGAAATTATTTCATATATGATATATAATTATATATATTATATATATAAATTTAATATATAATTATATTATTTATATAAAATTTATATACATAAATATTTTGTATAATATATAAAATTAGTTTTTATATATATATTTTTTCCAATTAGTCTGGTCTCGGAAACTACGGAACCAAAACCAGACCGTATCTAACCAGTTTTCATAATATAGGAACCGGTTTCTGACCGAACCGGTTCAAAACCGAACCAACAGGTCCGGATTGGTTTCTCGATTTAAATTTACACCCCTAGCAACAACGACAAGATTTCATTGGAGGCCGTGACAAGAAAAGAAGCGGGGATTTTTCCAAGGATTCATGCCCTGTAATTCCTTCACTTTGTGGAAATAGTATTGCATAAAGCTTCATGCCTTATGCTTATTGGAGGGTTGTTTTTCTCCTATAAACAGCAAGGTTGTCTAAAAGCGTTTCCCTATTTTTTTATAGAATAAAACTAATTTACCTCCCCCCACTTTGACCGCTGGTAAAAAAAATTTGTTTTACTTTTTTTTATAAGAAAGTGATTTTAAATGTATTGGTGCATTTTTTTTATTTTTTAAAAATATTTAAATGTACTAAAAAAAATGTGAAAAAAAAACTACTGGGCGGTACGCCCAGCAGTAAGAGTGGGGCGGCATAGTAGCCCCACTCTTTTTTTACATATTAATTAGCCCCACTCTTTTTTTACATATTAATGGATAAATTTATAAGTAAAATACAATAAATAATTTAGACCCAATGCGTTGCGTGGAACACCCATCTTCATCTAGGGTTTTGTTACCGCATGCAGCCTCCCCTTGCACACTAACAACACCATCACCTTCACCGTAAGCCTCCTGCGTTCAACTCAGCCGTGTACCAACTGAACCATACTGCCAACCCAGTAAGATCACACCCGCAAAACACCATGTTCCAGCGTGTAGAACCCATGGTAGCCTCAGCCGTCATGGTATCTCCCTCCTAGCTGCAACAACCGCTACCCCACGTTCAACCATAGCCCCTCCATCACTACCTTGGACAACCACAAGAAAATCACTGCTGCCTTGGTTTCCTCTCCACCGTGCTAGAAACTCTCTCATCTCCACTTTCTCTGTTGCAACTCAAAGCCACCACAAAGGGCACTACATGGTCATCCTCCACTGATTAGAAACTGCCCTACCACCGCCCAACGCCTCCCTGTGACCTCCATTGTAAGCCACGAAGCTGTGAACCCAATAGCCCCTGTTTTGCAATGTTGAAACCAGTGCAGTCAATAGGATTCGACTGACACCGTGATCATCCCACACTGCACCGCACGGTTGTCCCACCACTGGGTTCCTCCACCACTAGGATTGGCTTGAAACCACACTTGAAACCAAGAAGGATCCAGCAACTGAACGCTGCTTATCACCATGCCATATGGTCAATTTTATTGCACTCACTGCCGTGCCCCAAAGTGCCCAGCCACCTTGCACCGTCTCCCTCCACTAACCACCAAGCAACACACTGCCCGGCTCTCTCTCTCTCTCTCTGCCCCACGCTAGTTCTCTCTCGGTTAGTGCCTCTCTCTAGGTAATTCTCTCTCTCATAGCTCTCACTCTCTCTCGGTTAGTCCTAGAAGGTGCTGTATGCCGGAGCTTCTTGTTCCGTTTGCTAAACTAGCGCAAAGAACCGTCTCGGAAAAGGGAGTAAAATCCTAGCTAAACTCGACTCGACTCAACAGAAAGCCTCTTCCCATTGTGTCGCTTTGCATCAACCTATACAAAAATGGTTCACAACATCAAAAGCGCGATGAAAATTAAGAGAAAGAGCAAGGTTCAACTATCTTTCTTTCTCGATGCCTTAAATCAATCGTTTAGTTTTAATTGCCTTTTGGGTGACCTTTTCACACAACCATCCCTATCTCGTGCAGGGCTTGGACAAAAGAGATGGGTCTTCGTCTTCGTCATCTTCGATACCCTCAATGCAGGCAAAGGTGTGGCAACCAGGTGTGGAAAACTTGGAGGAAGGCAAGGAGCTTCAGTGTGACCCCTCGGCCTATAATTCCCTTCACGCCTTCCATATTGGCTGGCCCTGTCTTAGGTACAGCTAATTCTGTGTGTTTTTTCTTCAATTCATTGGTGGCCCAATTCGTATTAGCCATATGCCATGATTTCCTTGTATGTCTTTTTAGTTCCTAATTTGTAACTAGGTTGTAATGCTCCGTTCCTGGAGGTCCGGAGAGTTAGCTCTTATTCTGCAAGAACATCCCCAATAATCAGTAATAAATAAACAAAAACCTCCACAAAATACTTAACTTATTTGTTTGATCCAAAAAATCAGTATCCTTCCACATAAATACTAAATAAAAACCTCAATATAACAAATAACATCTCCACAAAGACCCAAAATAATCATAACTTGATGTACCAAAAATAACCACTAGGGGTAAAACTACTAAATATGATCCTCCAAAATACTCGTACCCTTAGCAGTCAATCATCTATGATTATCAGACTGTTCCAATACTTCATATTCTTGTTCTCCAGCTTGACCATAAAAATATCTAAAAAATGTTATGGAGATAAGGGGTGAGTTATCAACAACTCAGTAAGCAGATGACATATACTAGTGTGTAAACATGAGCATTTTCACAGAGTTTAGAATGTATAAAAAAAACATTTAAGTATCAATGTGCAAATCTCAAAAGTACATATTATCAAAAAATCAGAGCAACTTTTTGAACATTTCATATTCAAAAACCAGCTTTTCATATTCAAAGACTCATTTGGCATGTTTAACTCCCGTGGTAGGGTTGTGCATTCTACGGAAAACCAAGCAGAACATAAATCACCATGAATAACAAAGAGATTGCACTCAGAACAGAAATCCACTATTATATCTCGTGGTAGGGCCAGAGGTCACTATTGTATCCCGTGACAGGGCTAGAGGTCACTATTCTATCCCGTGATAGGGCCACATATAAGAGCAAAACAGAATCAAAATCACCATATCAGAATCAGAAACAAAGTTAGAACAGAATCAGAAAGTCATGCCAAAGGTTTTTCAGATACCACATCATATCAAAAACAGTATTGAAATTTAGATCATTCTCACATACTGAAAACAAAAGTCGAAGCATCTTTTTAATCAGTGCACAATTTTTCGTATTCTCAATATAGTTTATTTTTCAAATTTCAGAGACAGCATGACAAAAATTTAGCTCATGTCTACACAATGCATGTCAGAAATTATTTTTCCTTTTTCATGCAGATTTCATGAGTGATGCAAATAAACGACCAAGGTTGGTTTTTCCCAAGTTTTCATTTCATCACAAAATATACAAAGTTTTCAGAAGGTCAACCTCGGTCTTAATAATTTGTATAAAACCTAGCATAGAAATCCCGCTTACCTGGACTTAGCTTTTTAAAAATTTTTCTCAAAATGTCGAATAATAATTAATCGTCACCTATAAAAATAACCACGTAATTCTAATAAATTTCCAATCGAACACATATTTCAATATTTAAGCCTAAGATGCTAAAATAACCTATTTCAATTCTTCAAAAACCTAACTTCACGTAATCCTAAAATATTGGCACATTTTCTAAATTCATTAATATCCACTTAATTATAAACTCAGAATATTTTCAAAATTTCATAATAATATTAGTAATAGATACAATTATGTCGTAAAATACATATTTGGTTTACAGGCTCATTAAAACAAAACTGATTAAAGTAGGAGGGCAAATATTTCATTTGTGACACCCGGACTTAGAATTTGTATGATTGGACCATGGTTTTATTTATTTATTTATTTAGTTTTTAGGTTATCGGATTGAGTAGTGATTTATTTATTTTTTATTATTTAGCGTTTGGCCCATTAGTTGCGGATTAAGGCCGCGCCGGTTTGACTAAATCTTAGAAAACCTATCGGTTTTTGAGGTAGCTGTTTCCCCTCACCCGCACGACTCTCGTCCCAGCCGCATGCAAGTTCCTCATGCACGTCCCGCGTCCGTTTGGTTTTCATCTAGGGTTTTCTTTTCATGTTCAATTGTCTATTTATATACATACGAAGAAAGCTCACGCCGTTGCCTTCCCACGTGAAACCGTAAGCCAGACCGCCGTGAACCACTCCCACTACCAAGCCCTTCCACGCTGCAACCCGCACGACTGGCCCCTCACACGACGGAAAACACTAGCCCGAAGTAGAACCAACCACAACAAGCCTCCATCGGCAGCCTCACGTCGTGCAGATAAACCCTGAAAGAAGCCAAGACTGCTCTGTTTTTGCATCAAGAAAAAGAGTACTTTCATAGCCAGACCCTCCTTCCCTGGCACGCGTTCAGCCACTGTCCTCGACGAAAATAGCCATAACCTGGTCTTGCTAGCTATGCCCTGCACCACCTTGCTACACTGTCGCCGACTCAAACCACCACCCGCTCTCTCGATAACACCTCCATGCACACGCCGTGTGTCACTCTCCATTGCATGAATTAGTCCTTCTTTCTTTCCGGGTTCTCTTTTCTCTCTACCGCTCACTCTCCGTGTTTTCTTCCTCTCTCTCTCTCTCAGATTTCTTCTCTCTCTCTCTCTCTGAATCGCACGCCCCTCTCTCGCCTTGTACTGTCGAGATCATTTTTTTCCCTCACGAGTCACGGTGAGCCTCGTCGCACCCCTCTTTTGGTTTCCTTTTGTTGAGTTTTATGTTTGCCTATAAACAAGCAGAAACTTTGCACTCTTTGAAAATATTAGCATGAAGTTTCAAACTTTATGGTTTTGATACTCCTGGTAACTTCGAAATTGCCATCACACCTTTTGTCTTTGACTTTTCCGTAAAATACCTCAATCTTGTTTTTAAGTGTTTTTACATGTTGCTCTGTTTTCAGTTATATTGTTACGTGGGTTCAGTTTAATGGATTTTGCTTTAATGGTCTGTTTTTAATTGGTTGTGTTTTAATGAATGGACTTGGTTTTCATTATACATTAAAAGATATGATTATATTATTAATTTGAACTATTTAGTTTTCAATGGAACTCATTTTTTTTAGTGGGCCTTATTTTATGAGATTTTAAGTAGCTAGAGTATTCTATTAATCTATAGTATGTTATGGGTACTTTAGTATTTAAAAAAAAAACATCGGTATTCATTTTAGCATATTATTTATTCGATTACTCTCTTCGGTATGAATTCATTTAAGTGGCTATTGACGAAATTAGAAAGTGATAATATTTTAAGGGATAGGATAATTTTAGAAGTTTAAGAAAATAGTTTTTTTTAGCATTTCAGGTTTAAATATTGAGGTACATGTTTGATCGGAAATTTGTGGAAGTTACGTGATTATTTTATAGGTGACGATTAATATTTGTTCGGCATTTTTTAAGAAAATTCTGAAAAACTAAGAAGTCCAGGTAAGTGGGGTTCCTATGCTAGACTTTGCATTAAATAAAATGAATTGAGGTCTGTTTTGGAAAATATGCATGTTTTATTATGAAAAGAAATTTGAACTACCTCAGTTATTTGTTCTACATTACTCATGAGATTCTGTTTAAGAAGAAAGTATTTTCTGTCATGACTGGTGTAGACATGAGCTTATTTTTGACATTCTGTTTCTAAACTTTGAAAATGAGAGCGAATATGAAATTCGTGCATAAATTATGTTGTGATATGATTTTGTTTTGTTCCGAAGATTTTTGTTCAGTACTCTGTTTGGATAAGACGTGATTTCTGAAAACCTTTGGCATGACTCTCTGATTCTGAATTTGATTCTGTTTCTGTTTTGTTCAGTTACGGCCCTGCCACGGGTGATAATAGTGGCATACGGCCCAACCATAGGTTATAATAGTGGATACGGCCCAACCACGGGTTATAATAGTGGATACGGCCCAACCACGGGTTATAATAGTGAATATGGCCCAAAAACGGGTAATAATAGTAGATACGGCCCAACCACGGGTAATAATAGTGGATACGGCCCTGCCACAGGTTATAGTAGTGGTCTCTGTTTTGAGTGCACACCTTGGTGACAGTGTTTCATGTTCTGCTTGGCTATCCGCAGATGCACAACCCTACCACGGGGATTATACATGGCCTCCGTTCTGATATGATGTTCTGATGATGAGGATGATTTTTATGGTATGCCAAAGAATATTTTGAATGAAATTATTTCTAAATCTTCGCTCTGATATTTTGATAACATGTTATGCTTCCACACTCTGAAAATGAAAATGTTTTGTTCTGCATTCTGATTTCTGTAAATGCTCATGTTTATACACTGGTATATATTCTCTGCTTACTGAGTTGTTGATAACTCACCCCTTATCTCCATATATTTTTCAAATAATTTTGATGGTTCAGTTAGAGAACAAGAGTAGGAAGTTTTAGCAAGGTGTGATGATCAAAGTGGAATAAGTACCTGAGGGTACAAGAGTTTATCTGAGAGTCATTGTTAGTAAACTGATTTTATTTTTTGGTTATTTTTAATCTTATGAGTTAAGGATAATTTCGAGTTTTGGAGAGTTTTTAATTTATGTTATTGAGGTTTTCTTTATTGTCCCCTTGGAGGAACTTAGATATTTGGTTTAGTTAACTGGATTAATGTTTTATGAAATTTTCTGGACTTTATAGTTGTATTATTTAAGTTGATTTTAGGTATTAAGAGTTAACTCTCCGGACCTCCGGGAATGAGACGTTACATCATTTAATAAAAATAGACTAATTAGTATCTCTTTAAAGAGTTCAAAATAGAAATCCTACACCACTATGTACTTCTAAAAATATTAATACTTATAATATCTTTCAAATATTTATTCAATTTGTATTTAAAACAAAACTCATACAAAGTGAATTTAACATATAAAAACTACAACATGATCAACTTGTAAATATTTTGTTTAAAGCACCGGTACATTGGTTTAGCTTATAATCCCAAACATCTGTGCCCAAAATAGACTATAACCCATGCAAAAAGAAAACTCAAGCTTTTAGATTCAATGAGCATAATATTAACTCATGTTCCAAAGAAGGCAAATTGGTAAAACACCTAATATTATTTGAGTAACTGAGATTCACAAACATATGTATATTTCCTTCTTAAACTACCACAAGACAAGAAAATCAAGAGATGAGCAACGGCAAAGACTTACTCAACGGAAATCGAGAGGCAACAAGCAGCCGCATGGATTGAAGAAAGGGAAATGAAGTTGAAATGGAAAGGAAGTGGAGAAGCACGACGTGCAGGAGAAGAAAAGAGAAATGAAGAAGCCCTAAGGCTGGACCAAACGACGCCGTTTGGGGGGAGAGAAATCCCTGGGCTGGGTTGCCACGGGTTGGGTTGGGGACCAAAAGGGCTAGGCCCAAAAGGAAAAAAAATAAAACACACAAAAAGGCCCAGTCCGAAAATAGAAGGGTCCAACAAAAGAAAAAAGCACAATAAAAATAATTTAAGAGCCAAATAAAAACACTACAACTTAAAATTAATAAAACAAAATAATTAAAGTTCAACAATAAAATTATTCATTAAGGCAAAAAGCAAATTTAAATGCAAACAATAATTAATATCAAGCCAGCACATCAAAATAAATTTCACAACTTAAATATAAATGCAACCAAAAATCCGATAAATTTAAAACAAGAAAATTAATATTTAAATTAATTAAAAAAATCATTCTCAAAAATAAATACGCTAAAATGTGGGGTATTACAAGGTGGTTCATTTTTACAGCTTCGATATTGTATGCGATACACTGGGGTTGGTCCAAACGGAGTTCCCACAAACAATGTATTTCGTCGCGGGTACTCAGGTGATCGAGGTTTGTTTCATATTGCTTGTAATGTATGGCTATGGAACCAAAAATTCAGTATAATCTTTTTCATGTGTAACGTCGTTATTGATCTCTATACAGTGCAATTGCATCGGGATCGGGATTCAAATAGGTTTCCCTAATAGACGTAAGGATTATGTTACTCCAGTGTGCAATACAGATTTCCCAAGGATTACCATAGTATCAAATTTGGTTTCTGTATACAACTTAGGCACAACCTTTTATTTACAGAGGAAGACAAATTATAATACAGATCTATCTGAATATTAGGAAGAGAAATACTTCGGTTTTTTTTACCTCTTTTTTTATAGTCCTTTGTCATTTTCTCATCACATTTTGTACATTGTATGTAACACCCCGTATTTTAGTGTATTCTTTTTTTTTAATTGAAAGATTATTTGTTATTAATTTAAAATTTATTCTCTTGTTTTAAAATTGTTGGATTTTTAGTTGTGTTATTTTTATGATTTTAATTTTGTGAAAATTATTTTTGAAGTGCTTTCTCTAAATTAATTATTTTTATGCGTTTAAATTTCTTCTCAAATTAAATTAACTTGTTGTGGGGTTTAATTATTTATTTTCATTTTAATCATTACGTTTGAATTATTTTATTTTACTTGCTGTTTTAAAATCGTTTCCATTGGATTTTTTCTCTACATTTTCTCTTTCCTCTTTTCTTTTTCTTCTTTTCCTCTTTTCCTTTCTTTCTTTTTCTTTTTCTCCCCCTGCTTCCCGCGCGGACGTCTCTCTCTCTCTCTCACGCCGTGCAACCGTTCCTCACCCAGCCCGCCACCGTCGTGCCGCTGTGCACGACACCGCCCACCCCATCGTGCTCCCCATCGGCCGGCGACCTCCCCCTCCGATTTCCAGCCCCAGCCGCGCCGCCATTAGCCTCTACGCACCACACTAAGCCGCGGCATTCCTTGCGCCGCTGTGCCATCGTCGCGCCACCTCCGGCCACCATCTCTTCACCACATCATCCTCGACCTCCTAGCAACCCAATGGACCCAACCCCACCTCCGATCTGTCACCGGTGAAGCCCCACCATCAACATTTCCGCTTTGTGTGTTTTTACACTTCAACCGCCTTCTGCGCCACCACCCACGGCCAACCACCACCACCACTAGCCTCACCGACATCTCTAAGCCCTACCCTATCAATCTCGGGTCTTCGTTTGCACCCGTTCAAAAGTGAGTTTTTGAGACCCACGGCCACAGTGCATTTGGCACTGTTTTGTTGCTGCGTTGCCGCTTCTAGCACCTTCGTGATCTTTCAAAAATTATATTATAGCATTGTAAGTATTTTTCCCAAAGAACTTTTGAGATTTAAATGTATTTCTGCGCTAATTCTTATTTATTGTGATTTTGTTGGTTGTGCCGGACTGAGTCCGAGGAGTAAGGGGGGTCGTTTGGATTGGTGGTTGAGAAATTATTTTAGAAGAGAATTTAATTTTCTTTGTCCAGTACAGTTTAATTTTTGGAGGTATTAGTTTATATTTTCTGTTATGGAGTTGTGAATGGGAAGAAGTGTGCTTTGTATAGTATTGTTGGTTAAACTGTTAGTAATTGTTTGGGACTGCGAACTGTTGGAATAAGTGTGAGTTATTGGAATTTGAATTGGCATTGGTCTTGATGCTTGTATTGGACAATACTGAGATTGGTATAGAATATTTTGGGTCGAAGTGTGGGCTGTCCAGATTGTTATTTGGTTGTTTGAGTTGGATTAAACTTGCTGAATTATGGTCTAGAAATTGGGTCTTAACTTGTCTAAGATCAATTTTGTGTTGTTGGACTTTAATATTTAGTTTATATTATTTTTATGAATAGGTGACGAGACAGATAGAGACCGTATTCAAGTCATAGTTAATGCACTGCAGGAGTCAGGTAAGCGGGGTTCCTATGCTAGGCCTTACATGAATTATTTTTGTGGTGAAATGAGAACTTGGAAAAAACAAAACCAACCTCGGTCGTTTATTTGCATACTCATGAAATCTGTACGAAAAAGAGAAAAATATGTTTTGACATGCATTGTGTAGACATGAGCTAAATTTTGTCATGTGGTTTCTGAAATCTGGAAAAAAAGAGCGATATTGAGAATATGAAAAGTTGTGCATTTATTTAGAAAGATGTTATGGCTTTTGTATCCAGTGTGTGTAAACTGTCTGATTCTGTTTTGGTACTATGTATTATTTTGATATAACATCTGAAAACCTTTGGCATGGTGTATTGGTTTTCGTATCTGACTCTGTCTCTTCTTTGCTCTGCTCTGCTCTGCTCTGCTCTGCTCTGTTATGCTCTGCTCTGTTTGGGTTGGTACCAACTTCTCTGTCTCTGAGTGCACCCACTTTGGAAACAAAGTGGTTTTATTGTGGTCTTTCCTGTGTGCACACTCGGGGCTCCGAGAAGAATAAAGGAAAGATTTCACCTCTGTCTCTGCCTGGTTTGGCCACTGGGGTTAGCACAACCCTACCACGGGGTTGAAACATGGTCTCTGCTATGTTTGATGCTCTGTTTTGATCTGATGATGATACTCAGTTTATGTTATGCTAAAGTATTATGGGCTTTATGTGTCTTAAAACCATCGCTCTGTTACTTTTGAAAATATGTTCTGCTCAGCATGATAACTCTGGAAAATGTTTTGTTCTGCATGTAATACTTTGTAAATGCTCATGTTTGCACGCTAGCATATGATTTCTGCTTACTGAGTTGTGATAACTCACCCCCTATCATGATAATATTTTTCAGATGATGTGGAGAGTCCAAATGAGGACCTGGATTAGATTGGTGAACGTGTTTAAGCTGAGGAAATGTGGTTGGAAGAAGGACTTCTGATGTTCTTAGTTTTAATGTCTTTGAGTTTTAATTATATGTTTGGGTTTAGTAGGACCTATGGTTTTATCAGTTTGGTATGTTACAATTACCAGGAGATTTTGGATCCTTTGATTTATTATTATTGCATTAAAGTTTGTGTGGAGTTTGTAATGAGATTATTTAGAAGATATGAGATTGATTTCACTTATGAAGTCTTTGGAGATTATCCTTTGGATGTGTTGGGAGAAATGTTTATAAGTGACAGGTAATAATTCTCCAAGCCACCCGGGTTTGGGGCGTTACATTGTATCTCTACATCATGGTTCTTCTGCAGGCAGAGAGCTTCTTGGAACTCTACTTATCAAGAAAAGAAAGCTTCTTCGAACTCTCTTGGAATATTTAAAATATCCAACATCACAGGGAAAAGACGTGAGCTAGTGCCTTCCAAACCTGCAGATGGAAACTCTGATATGGAGAGTGACTGTAGTGATAGTGACAAGGATGATGAGGATGTGGAGCTTGGTGGATCTGGGAGTCCGAGTTTGCAGGCAACATCTTGTTTCTTATCACATTTTGCTAATTTCACAAAAACAGAGATCCAAATTGCTTGCTCCTTCCATTATCTATTTAAACTTTTCATTTATCTCGTTTGCTTTTCCAATTGCGTAAGGTAGCTCATGAAGGATGTATAAATCGTATACGTGCCATGGCACAAAATCCACATATATGCGCATCTTGGGCAGATAATGGTCACGTGCAGTTTATAATTCATGCCTTTCTGTCTTGTTGTCCATGTAGCATATGACGTTATGGAATGTGATAATATGTCTTCAGTTTCTGGAATTTTTCGGTGGTTTTGGGGGTAGTTTTTCGGTGGTAGCGACCGAAAAAGATCTCCTATCGAGTACTCGAATAAAAATGAGATTTAACACTTGTCTTAGAAATTATTATGACATTTTACTTATCAAAAACAATTATGGCACGATTAATCCAGGTACGTGTGAACTTGAAATTTGATTTTCCAGATACAGATTACAATAAAAATGATAATGCTCTATACGTAGGGACTTCAGCTCTCATCTGAATGCTTTAGCAGAAATATCAGAAACACAAGGTGCCCAGGGGGCTTCATCAGATTTCAATCAGGCCCCATTAGTTAAGTTTAAGCACAAAGATGAAGGCTATGCTATAGACTGGAATCCTATTGTTCCGGGAAGGCTTGTATCTGGTACTGTTAGACTGGAACCTTAATTACTAGTTGTTTAACGCATTTAGCATGGTCTAACGCTTTGATAATGTATCTGGTACCGTTCTTCATGCCTACATCTGATGCAACATGGAATGTGGATACCCAACCATTTATTGGTCATACTGCGAGTGTCGAGGACTTACAAGTATATAGTTAACCCATGAATCTATCGTTGTTTGGGTTTTCCTATATGCAGTTGAATCTTGTGCTTTGAGCAGAGCCGTTTTCCTTTATTTCTTCAAACTTGTAACCATTCTTGTTCCATCTCTTCTGTAACGCCTCAAACCCGGATGGCCTGGAGAATTACTATCTGTCACTTAAGAACATGTTTTCCAACACAACTAAAATGAAACTCCGAAAACCTTATTAGCAAAACTCAATCACATATATTCTAAATAACCACATTGAAAACTCCACAAAATCATTACCGCAGCAAAATAAACTAAAGAGTCCATAATCTCCCGGTAGTCATAACAAACCAAACTAATAATTTTATAAGTCTTCTTAAACCCAAGATATAATTAAATCTAAAAGAGATTAAAACTAAAGGATATCAGAATTCCTTCTTCTAACATCATATCCTCAGCTTAATCATGCTCACTAATCTAATCCAAGTCCTCAGTTGGACTATCCACATCATCAAAAAAATATTATAATGATAACGGATGAGTTATCAACAATTCAGTAAGCAAAAGACATATGCTAGCGTGCAAACATGAGTATTTACAAAGTATAGCATGCAGAACAAAATATTTTACAGTGTTATCATGCAAAACAGAACATATTTTCAAAAGTAACAAAGCTACGATTTTAAGACAAGTAAAAACCCACAGTATTTTGGCATAACATAAACTGAGCATCATCATCAAATGTAAACAGAGCATCTTATAGAGCAGAGACCATGTTTCACCCCGTGGTAAGGTTGTGCTATTCTCGGTGACCAAACCGGGCAGAGACAGATGTGAAATCTTTCCCTTATTCTTCTCGAAGTCCCGAGTGTACACACAGGAAATACCACAATAAAATCACTTTGTTTCCAAAGTGGGTATACTAAGAGACAGAGAAGTTGGTACCAACCCAAACAGAGCAGAGCAGAGACAGAGTCAGATACAAAATCACTACACCATGCCAAAGGTTTTCAGATGCCATATCAAAATAAAACAGAGTACCAAAACATAATCAGGTCATTCTTAGATACTGAAAACAAAATTCGGAGCATCTTTCTAAATAAATGCATAATTTTTCAAAATTCCCAAATATCGCCCTTTTTCAGATTTCAGAGACATCATAACAAAATTTAGTTCATGTCTACACAATGCATGTCAGAAAATAATTTTCCTTTTCCACACAGATTTCATGAATATGCAAATAAACGACCGAGGTTGGTTTTGTTTTTTTCCAAGTTCTCATTTCATCACAAAATATGCAAAATTTTCAGAAAATCAACTTCAGTCTCAAAAATTCATGTAAAGCCTAGCATAGGAACCCCATTTACCTGACTCGTGCAACGTATTATCTAGGTCTTGAGTTCGACCTCTAAAAATCTCGTCACCTATTGATAGAAACAAAATATATACACCGAGTATTAAACGACAAATGGCATAACTTCCATCTAATAATTAAAACCCAAAATCCCAAACCATATAATAGCAACAACAACTCACTAAGACAACCATATAGTAAATTGGACAGCCCGCATTTCAACCCAAAGTACCGTATACTATACTTAGTATTGTCCAATACAAGCATCAAAACCAATGTCAACTCAACTCATCAATAAATCACACTTATTTCAGCAGCTCATAATCCCAAGCAATCGCCAACAATTTAACCAAGACGACACTACACACTGCACGTTTCTCTCCGTTCACAACTCCACAACAGAAAAATCCTAACACTTCTAGATATTAATTGGCACCCAACAAACTCCCTTCTAATTATTTCTAAAACACCAAACCAACAAACCAAAATTTATAAAATACACAACGAAGTGAAAAACTTATGATGAAGGCTCAATGTTTATGTGAAACTGAGTAGAACTTCAAACTCACAGCACTACGACAAACACAAGGCGCACCGAATGAAAAACCACCAAAACGCAGGACCACTGAAATAGATCTCGGCAACCAGTTAAATATTTGTTTTCCACCCAACAACGTAGCACTAGAAATTAGCTAGAACATCACGCAGGTGAGTGAGTGTGAGAACTGGAAAAGAGAGAATAAACTCAGAATATGTGTGTGGCGTTTGTGAAACCAAGAGGATCTCCCTTCGCGCAACAAGGCTCGGCGTCACTCACTGAGATTGTACACTTCATAGACGGGAGAGAGAGCAAGAGAGAACCGAGCGTGAGTAAGTGACTATGAGGAACACAGTGAAAGCAAGAAAAAGAAAACCACTAAACGCATTTGCCCTACCTGCAATCTCCACGGAAAACGCAAAGAAAAGAAAAACAGAGTAAGAGAGAGGGAGAAGGAGATACTTGTAGGTAGCAAAAATATCACCGAATGTAAGAGGAAGAGCTACGTCTTGAAGATAGAAAAACTAGCTGCATAAAATAAAATAGAGGTACACGCGAGGGAGAGGGACACGTTAATCTGCAAAGATGGTGGAATGCAACTGGGTGAGAAACCGAATTGAGGGAAAAGGAAAAAATGGAGGAAATTAAGGGCATGCGATTCAGACTCACAAAACCAATCAAACGAAAGGAAAGAGATGAAATCGGGAAGTGAATGTGGGTTACGTGTGAGAGTGGCGTTTGAACGAGGGAAACCTAGGAAACAAAAGAAATCGAAAGAGAAAGAGGGGGAGAAGGAATCGAGGGGAGGAGGGGGAGGAAAAGAGAAGTTGAGGAAGAAGATACTTACCCCCAAAATGGCACCGTTCGCACATCTCCGAGGAAAAGGGCTGGTCCCTGTAGCACGATCTGGGGCTCACAAATAAAAAGAAAAATTGGGCCTTACATCCTCCTCCCCTAACAAAACATTTCGTCCTCGGAATTTGCTACAAGCTATAAGAATTCTCTTCAAACAGGTGAGGATACTTAACTCGCATCTGTTCCTCGAATTCCCAAGATGCTTCGCTGATAGCATGATTATTCCATAGTACTTTAACCAAAGGGATAGTTCGAGTCCGTAACACTTGCTCTTTCCTGTCCAAAATCCGCACTAGTTCCTCGATGTAGGTCATATCCTCTTGAATATAAAGGGGTTCATGATCTATAACGTGGGTGGGGTCATGGATGTACTTTCTCAACATAGACACATGGAACACGTTATGCACTCCCGAGAATGCCGATGGTAGAGCCACCCTGTACGCCACTGGTCCAATCTGATCAAGAATCTCAAACGGTCCAATATATCTAGGGCTCAACATACCCTTCTTTCTGAATCTCATAACTCCTTTTATCGGTGCAATCCTAAAAAATACCTTATCTCCAACCTCAAACTCTAACTGGCGGCGGCGTTTATCTGCATAACTCTCTTGTCGGCTTTGAGCTGCTTTCATTCCAGCCCGAATAGTATCTATCTTCTCAGTGGTCTGCTGAATAATCTCTGGCCCTATAACTTTCCTTTCACCTACTTCATCCCAATACAATGGAGATCTACATGTTCTGCTGTACAAAACCTCATAGGGTGCCATCCCAATGCTACCCTGGAAACTATTATTATAAGCGAACTCAACCAATGGCAAATGTCGCATCCAAGTTCCCTTAAACTCCATCACACACGCCCTCAACATGTCTTCTAAAATCTAAATAGTCCTTTCTGGTTGTCCATCTGTCTGAGGGTGAAAAACAGTACTGAAACTTAGCTTAGTACCCATTGCCTCTTGTAAGCTTCTCCAGAACCTAGAAGTAAAACAAGGATCTCTATCCGACATAATGGATACCGATACTCCATGCAACCTCACTATCACCCGCATATACAGCTCAACTAGTTTCTCTAGTTTATAAGAAACTTTAATGGGCATAAAACGGGCGGTCTTCGTTAAGCGATCTACAATCACCCATATAGCATCTTGTCCGCTTAAGGTCCTTGGTAAACCTATCACGAAGTCCATGGAGATATGCTCCCACTTCCTCTCTGGGGTGGCTGTAATAACCCTGCAGGTCTCTGATGCTCCGCCTTCACTTGTTGGCAAGTTAGGCATTGTTCTACAAATTTAGCAATTTCTCTTTTCATGTCATTCCACCAAAAAGACTCTCTCAAATCCCGATACATCTTGGTACTCCCTGTGTGAACAGTGTACAAAGAACGGTGTGCCTTTTCAAGAATTACCCTCTGTAGTTCATCATCAGTAGTTATGCATACTCTACCTCTAAACCTCAAAACTCCATCCTCAGAAATGCTAAAATCAGGTTTGTCCCCGTTCCTGACTTCTTCCACTAGTTTCACCAACCCTAAGTCCACTTTCTGAGCAGCTTTAATTCTACCTATCAAGGCAGGTTGAACTACTAAACTGGCCATGAAAGCATTTGTATCAGTAGCAATGTCTTCAATACTGGCTCTTTCTAAGTCCATTAACAACCTATGCTGAGTGGTAATGGCTGCAACTGTTAGTCCCATTGACTTCCTACTTTGAGCGTCGGCTACAACATTAGCTTTGCCTGGGTGATAATTGATGGTGCAATCATAATCCTTGATCAACTCAAGTCATCTCTTTTGCCTCATATTTAATTCTTTTTGCATAAAGAAATATTTCAAACTCTTGTGATCCGTATAAATTTCGCACTTTTTCCCATACAAATAGAGTCTCTAAAGCTTAACTGCAAAAATGATTGCCGCAAATTCCAGTTCATGTGTGGGATAATTTTGCTCATACACTTTCAGTTGGCGTGAGGCGTAAGCTATAACCTTCCCATGTTGCATCAGTACACACCCCAATCCAAGCCTAGATGCATCACTATAGACAACAAATCCACCTCTAGCTGTGGGAACTGTTAACACTGGAGCTGTCACTAATCTCTGTTTCAACTCCTGAAAGCTTTCTTCACACTTTGTTGTCCATTCAAACTTATTATTTTTCCTGGTGAGTGTAGTGAGAGGAACTGCTATCCTGGAAAACCCATCAATGAATCAACGGTAATAACCCGCCAATCCCAAGAAGCTTCTAACCTCATGAACATTCTTCGGTGCCAACCAATTAACCACTGCTTCCACTTTTCCTGGATCCACTGAAATGCCATCTTTCGAAACTACATGTCCCAGAAATGTGATTGAATCAAGCCAAAATTCACACTTCTTCAACTTAGCAAACAACTGCTTGTCTCTGAGTGTCCCAAGTACCAACTTCAAATGTTCTTCATGCTCGGTCTTGCTTTTGGAGTACATCAGTATATCATCAATAAAAACCACCACAAATTTATCTAAAAATTCATGAAACACCCGATTCATCAAATCCATGAATACTGTTGGGTGTTAGTCAGGCCAAAAGGCATGACCAAAAACTCATAATGGCCATACCGAGTCCTGAACGCTGTCTTAGCCATGTCTTCTACCTTGATCTTCAATTGATGGTAACTTGATCGAAGATCAATCTTTGAAAATGCCTGAGCTCCCTGAAGCTGATCAAACAAATCTTATATACGGGGTAGCAGGTACGTATTCTTTATAGTCACCAGATTAAGTTCCCTGTAATCGATACACATTCTCATCGATCCATCCTTCTTCTTCACAAAGAGGACTGGAGCTCCCCAAGGTGATACATTGGGCCTGATGAAACCCTTGTCCAACAAATCTTGGAATTGCTCCTTGAGTTCCACTAGTTCAGACGGCGCCATACGGTATGGTGCTTTCGAAAGGGGTCCTGTGCCTGGGACTAGTTTAATCGCAAACTCTACCTCCCGCTCGGGTGGAAGTCCAGATAAATCTTATGGAAAAACCTCTCGATATTCACTCACAACAGGTATTTGTTCCAACTTCAACTCTTCCTTTGGTGCTTCAACCACACAGGCTAAGAATCCCTGACAACCATCATGTAACAATTTTCCAACCTGAATGGCAGATATGATGGGTGGAACCAACCTTACTTTCAACCCTGTGAACCGAAATTCACTTTCTTTTGGGGGTCTGAAAACCACTTCTTTTTTTAAAACAATCAATACTAGCATGGTAAGAAGCCAGCCAATCCATACCCAAAATCACATCAAACCCAACCATGTGGAACACTATTAAATCTGCTGGCATCAGTCTTCCCTCTATAGATAGAGGGCATCCCTGTAGAAACTCACTACAGACTACTAAATTTCCCATTGGGGTCACGACCACTAACTTGTGCTTCAACCTTTTAGTTTCTAAAGTGCAAAATCTAGAGTAAGTCGTGGAAACAGAAGAATGTGTCGCTCCTGAGTCAAATAACACAATAGCATTATTAGAAAACAAAGAAAGAGTACCTGTGACCACAAACAGTCTTATGCATGAACCAAAAATATTCAAAGTCTTAACCAAAACCAACAAACAAAAAAAATGCTAAAATAAAATAAAATCCTTAAAACAAAACAAAGGAGTCATACCAATGATCACATCATTCCTATCCTTAACCTCTCTAGGTGTTAATGCAAAAACTCTTGCAAGCGCAGTAGGACGTAGGTTGCTGCCTCGTGTTGGAACTTCACTTCTTTGAGGTGGCGGTATGGTCGCCTTGTTGCTACCCAATTGCATTGGCCAGTCCTTGATGTAGTGTCCTGATTTGCCACAACGAAAACACGATCCTGCCCCTTTTCTGCACTCTCCGGAGTGCACTTGATTGCATGTCCTACACTGATAGGGTTGTTGGTTACCCTGAACCGGCCTTTTTCCCGAGCTACTACCTTCATTCCTCTTTTTCCACGGTCCCTGGTCCATGCCAGAATGGTACCCAGTAGGAGTAGTCCTTTTCCTTTGTTCATGTAATGCAGTGCTTCTTTGGAGGGTTCTTTCAAAAACTGTGGCCTTTCACCATTTCTGAGAAATTCCGAATCTAAAAACCCACCACACTCATACAGTTTCTCATTCAGTCCTTGCTCAAATTTGCGCACCTTCTTTTCCTCATCGAGAATCAGATAAGTAGCAAAATAGGATAACTCAGTAAACCTAGCTGCATACTGATGTACCGTCATTGTTCCCTGAACCAAGGTGGCAAATTCCATAGCCTTATCCTCACGGAAAGAGCTAGGGAAGAAGCGCTCAAGAAAGATCTGTTTGAAATGCAGCCAACTGACTATCTCAGTCCCCTCTGCTTCTCTGATAGTTTTTTCAGAGACCCTTCACCTCTTTGCTTCCCCAGTAAGCTTGAATGTGGCGTACGCCACCTTTTGCTCATCTGTACAGGTTAAGACCCGCAAAATCTCCTCAATGTCATGAATCCAATCCTCCGCCAGACTTGGATCGCCTCTTCCATCAAATAAAGGAGGGTGCATTCGATTGAATTGCTCTATGGTACAGCCCCCTTCATTATAGTTACGATGGCGACCCGAAGGATTCTGCACAAGGTCATCAATTAATTGATGTGTAGCTGCTCGTAGTACTTCGGAAGCACTCAGGTTTGCTTCCCTCTCATTCTCATTTGCATTTAGATCCGACATGCTTCGTTCTCTAAGACGAGGTGGCATTCTGACCAAATAACTTGAATTTTTAATAATCGTTTCAAAAATTAGAGTTTATATGAACATAAAAATTTAGTGATATTTGTAAAAACAAAACATATATATTATATTTCAAAATTATAAGGATACCCATAAAAGAGAGGAAAGAAGTACACATAACTGTAGTAATAATCAATTTCCCAAAATCTATTACTTTACCCTATCTAACTATTTAAGAAGACTCCGTAATTAAACTAAACCCTAATCAACATGAACTTAGTTCATAGACCTGTGAAATACCACATCTCAAAACCATTCCTAAAACCTGCGAATTCTAAGACTTCCAACATCTACAATATTCAACCCTATAGTTCGCTTCACTATCATAATAAATCTGAAAATGATTTCTTAAACACTATCTACACTTTGAAATCTTACATACTATAGTCTGCAGAACCTCAAACCTGGCTCTGATACCAAATGTAACGCCCCAAATACGAGTGGCCTGGAGAATTACTACCTGTCACTTAAGAACATGTTTTCCAACACAACTAAAATGAAACTCCAAAAACTTTTTTAGCAAAACTCAATCTCATGTATTCTAAATAACCACATTGAAAACTCCACAAAGTCATTACCGTAGCAAAATAAACTAAAAAGCCCACAATCTCCCGGTAGTCATAACAAACCAAACTAATAATTTCATAAGTGTTCTTAAACCCATGATATAATTAAATCTAAAAGACATTAAAACTAAAGGACATCAGAATTCCTTCTTCTAACATCATCTTCTCAACTTAATCATGCTCACCAATCTAATCCAGGTCCTCAGTTGGACTCTCCACATCATCTGAAAAATATTATAATGATAGGGGGTGAGTTATCAACAACTTAGTAAGCAGATGACATATATTAGCATGCAAATATGAGCATTTACAAAGCATAGCATGCATAACAAAATAATTTTCAGTGTTATCATGCAGAACAAAATATTCACCCCCGTGGTAGGCATGTGCTATCACCGGTGGCCAAACCGGGCAGAGACAGAGGTGAAATCTTTCCTTTATTCTTCTTGGAGCCCCGAGTGTGCACACAGAAAAGATCACAATAAAACCACTTTATTTCTAAAGTGGGTGCACTAAGAGACAGAGAAGTTGGTACCAACCCAAACAGAGCAGAGCAGAGACAGAGTCAGATACAAAATCAGTAAACCATACCAAAGGTTTTCAGATGCCATATCAAAATAAAACAGAGTACCAAAACATAATCAGGTCATTCTTACATACTGAAAACAAAAGTCGGAGCATCTTTCTAAATAAATGCACAATTTTTCAGAATTCTCAAATATCACTCTTTTTCATATTTCAGAGACATCATAACAAAATTTAGTTCATGTCTACACAATGCATGTTAGAAAATAATTTTCCCTTTCCACACAGATTTCATGAGTATGCAAATAAACGACCGAGGTTGGTTTTGTTTCTCCCAAGTTCTCATTTCATCACAAAATATGGAAAGTTTTCAGAAAATCAACCGCAGTCTCAATAATTCATGTAAAGCCTAGCATAGAAACCCCACTTACCTGACTCCTGCAATGTATTATCTATGTCTTGAATTCGACCTCTAAAAATCTCGTTACCTATTGATAGAAACAAAATATATACATCGAGTATTAAACAACGAATGGCATAACTTCCATGTAATAATTAAAACCCAAAATCCCAAACCATATAATAGCAACAACAACTCACTAAGACAACCATATAGCAAATTGGACAGCCATCATTTCAACCCAAAGTACCATATACTATTCTTAATATTGTCCAATACAACCATTAAAATCAATGTCAACTCAACTCATCAATAAATCACACTTATTTCAGCAGCTCATAATCCCAAGCAATCGCCAACAATTTATCCAAGACGACACTACACACTGCACATTTCTCTGCGTTCACAACTCCACAACAGAAAAATCCCAACACTTCTAGATGTTAATCGGCACCCAACAAACACCCTTCTAATTATTTCTAAAACACCAAACCAACAAACCAAAATTTATAAAATACACGACGAAGTGAAAAACTTACAATGAAGGCTCAATGTTTATGTGAAACCGTGTAGAACTTTGAACTCACAGCACTACGACAATTACAAGGCGCACCGAATGAAAAACCACCAAAATGCGGGACCACTGAAGTAGCTCCCGGCAACCAGTCAAATATTTGTTTTCCACCCAACAACGTAGCACTAGAAATTAGTTAGAACATCACGCAGGTGAGTGAGTGTGAGAACTGGAAAAGAGAGAATAAACTCAGAATATGTGTGTGGCGTTTGTGAAACCAAGAGGATCTCCCTTCGCGCAACAAGGCTCGGCGTCACTCACTGAGATTGTACACTTCACAGACAGGAGAGAGAGGAAGAGAGAACTGAGTGTGAGTCAGTGACTAAGAGGAACACAGTGAAAGCAAGAAAAAGAAAACCACTAAATGCATTTGCCCTACCTGCAATCTCCGAGCAAAACGCAGAGAAAAGAAAAACAGAGTAAGAGTGTGGGAGAAGGAGATACCTGTAGGTAGCAAAAATATCACCAAATGGAAGAGGAAGAGATGCGTCTTGAAGATAGAAAAACTAGTTGCAGAAAATAAAATAGAGGTAAACGCGAGGGAGAGGGACACGTTAATCTGCAAAGATGGTGGAATGCAACCGAGTGAGAAACCAAATTGAGGGAAAAGGAAAAAATGGAGGAAATTAAGGGCATACGATTCGGACTCACGAAACCAACCAAACGGAAAGAAAGAGATGAAATCGGGAAGTGAATGTGGGTTACGTGTGAGAGAGGCATTTGAACGAGGGAAACCCAGGAAACAAAAGAAACCAAAAGAGAAAGAGGGCGAGATGCAAATTGGGGGGGGGGGGAAGAGAAGTTGAGGAAGAAGATACTTACCCCCAAAACAGCGTCGTTCACACACCTCCAAGGAAAAGGGTTGGGCCCTCCAACACGATCCAGGGTTCACAAATAAAAAGAAAAACTAGGCCTTACATCTTCTCCTGTAGTGGAGCCCTACAGAACCTCATGTGTTTGCCTCTTGTTCCATGGATGGGACTATTGCAATATGGGATGCCCGTTTAGGGAAGTCAGCAGCAGCATCTTTCAAGGCTCATAATGCAGATGTGAATGTCGTATCGTGGAACAGGTTGCTAATAGTTCTAGTTGTTGCTCTATTAGAAAATCCTTACGTCCATGCATATTTATGTGGTGATCAGTCTTGGCGCTTCCTTGATTCTAATTAGGCTGGCTAGCTATATATTGGCATCTGCCAGTGATGACGAGACAATTTCTATTCGTGACCTCAGACTATATGATCTGAGGTATGGATATTCCATCATATTTTCTGAAACAATATATGATCTATAATAAATTATCAGGTTAAGGGCCATTGTTAGAATAGTATGTCTTCAATCTTATTGCTTTCACTCTTCTGCATTGATTGTATAACTTATATTGTGACTTTCATGTATTCAGATTGGTCACACACAATTACTACAATCCCTATTTAAAAAAAGTTGGTTAACTAACAAAAGAAAGGTGGAACCAGCTGCATTCTTCAATGAAAGTACTTTGCCTCTTTAACCCCAAGGGGTTGGCCCAAGTGGTGAAAGACTTGTTTTTGGGATATCACTCCCTTCAAGATCCAAGGTTCAACTCCTCATGGGTGTAAACAATCCATTGGGGCCACACCCCCTGATGTAAAACTAGCGATTTAACCAATTCCATGTAGGGAAACTTTTCAGGGTGTGCTGCATGTGATTGGGGTCTACTCTACAGGGATAGGTCTGAAGGGCCTTGCCTTAGAGAGGTTCCCCAACATCAAAAAAAAAAAAAAAAAAAAAAGAGGAAAAGAAAGTGCTTTGCCTCTTTAGTATGCATTGTATGATACTTGAGACTGCTAAAAAGGGGGGATAAGGCACTTTGTGTTTTTCCCCTTTGTGTTTTATATGTGTATTATGTTCCTACATACACATGTATACATTTTTTGCAGTCAAAGAAATGGTTGATCTCCCTCTCTCTCTCTACCTCCCTTTCTTTTTCTTATGCTAGAAAAGGATTGTAGGTTATGAAATGGGTTTCTTGATGTCGATAATGCTGATGTTAAATGTGATTTTTTTGTGAGCTTGACGGAGATTTTGTAGTGGTACATTTTGAATACCATAAACACCCTATCACGTCCATTGAGTGGAGTCCACATGAAGCCTCTACTTTGTCTATTTCATCATCCGACAATTAGCTAACGTAAGTGATACACATGATAGATTGGGTTGGTGCATAAATAAGATGTGGTCAATCAAATATATATATTTATTTTTGATCGCTTGGCTTCATTGCGTAGAATATGGGACCTTTCCTTAGAAAAGGATGACGAAGTGGAGGCAGAGTTCAGAGCTAAAACAAAAGAGCAAGTAAATGCCCCTAAAGATCTACCTCCACAACTTCTGTTTGTTCATCAGGTAACCCACTCCACTTCTCTTTTATCCGAACTTTCCTCTTAGTGAGATGATGGATTTAGAAATTTCTCTATTGATTGAACTCAGTGTGTTAACTCAGCAATGCTTTGACTTTAAACAGGGTCAAAAAGACTTGAAAGAAATACATTGGCATTCACAGATTCCAGGAATGGTCGTATCTACTGCAGCAGATGGTTTCAACATCCTGATGCCTTCTAACATACAAACTACCCTTCCCTCAGATGGTTGTTGAAACTCGCAAATGATCTGTTGTTATTCTTCCTGCACCAAATTGATATATATATATATATATATATATATTTATATATGTTTTTATAGCATCAATGGGATGGCATGCAGCAACTGTATGTTAGCATGTGGCGTTGAATCCATTCATAATTAGTTTTTTTTTCTTTTGAGTATATTACCAACCCCTTGACCCCTCCCAGTACCTTGTTAAAATTTGCAGTTGCTCCCAAAAGTTTTTGCGAAAGATGTTGCTTAAATTTTGTAAGGTCTTGCCATGCCATTCAAAAAAATTATGAAAAATGGGATAAATTTGTTTTTCATTGACCGAAACATTTACTATAATTACTCTACTAGAAATAAAATCAAGAATAGAAGCACAAAAATCAAATTTTCGGTATGAATCAAAACCCTACCCGACCGACCCAGCTCAAAATAATCTGACTGAAATGAAACAGGCTGGAAATCAGAACGGTATCGGTTTGGATCAGGTATTACTCGATTCCTGACTCACCTCCAAAATTGTCTCAATTTTTGTTAAAATGGCATCATTTAGCTCTTATTTTTAAATTTAAAAAAAAAACATTCTATGAAAAAATTATATTCAAATACATTTTTAACTTTATAATATTTTTATTTTTTTTCCAAAACCTAATCAAACATCTTAACTCAAACTATTTCACTATTATTCACAAACTATTTCACTATTATTTACATATATTTTTATATATTCTCAATATCCAAAAGGGTCCCAAGTGTTCCTCCTATAAAATCTACGGTTTCATTTTGATAAATGTTGAAATCGTAGGTGGACCACTATATACGGATTTTTGTACATCTCAATGTTCGCGATCCATAAATTAGACTTGCGATTGCTATGGATTTTTGTACTTCCCAATTCATTTTAATGCATAAATATATATATATATATATATATAATGAATGAATAAACATTATATTAAGAAGCACAGATCATTTCATAATTAATCATAAAAGCAATAAACATAACCAATCATTAATTCATAATTAATTCCAACTCTTTACTTTATTATATAACTTGCCAATAAATATTAATTTCATAAACTTTATCAATAAACGTTGATTTCAAATGAAAATATGTTTTCGATAACAATTTTATTTCTATCCCATAATTCTCTTGTACTTACATAATGTATCGAAATCTCATTACTTTCAAGCACCTATTCCTTTTCAGAAGATAACTCTTTAGGAGATTCCTCTTCAAGAGATTCTTGTTTTAGGAGAATTTGGTGTTCAGATTTTGGATAGATCAATTGATTTTGTTGCATGTTTTGTGGGTATGGCTTCTTCAGGAACACCAATTTCTTTTTCTTTTAGTCTTCTCTTTCGGAGAATCTTGTCCTTTACACCAATAGGTCTTCCATGCTGCAGGCATGTCTTTGATTCATTTGTTACTAGATTTCTTGATTGTCCTATAGGGACTTCAATCATCAGAGGGATATTAGCAGGTAGAATATAAAATTTTATTATCTTTTTACTATCAGTAAATGCATCCAGTAAACGATTTGCAATACCTTGCAAACGAATAATCCTCTGAACTTCCAAATCACATTAATTTGTATGAGGATCAAGATGGGATAATGTCGAAACATCTCATGTTATTTCTCTTTGTGCTTTAGACACATATTCTTTTCCTAATGGTAGGAAAATTGTTTCATAAAAATGAGAATTTTCAAAGCGTACCTTAAAAATATCACCAGTTAAACACTCAAGGTATCTAACAAGAGAACAAGAATCAAAACTAATATAAATTTCAAGTCTTCGTTGAGGGCCCACCTTAGTGCGCTTGGGGGCTACAATCTGAACATAGATAGCATAACAAAAAGTACGAATATGAAAAATATATTGTGATTGACCAAAAGCAACTTGTAACAGGGAGTATTTCCTATGGACAATTGGTCTAATCCGAACTAATGATGCAGAATATAAAATTACACGTCCCCAAGCAAAAATTGATAGTTTTGTTCTCATAAGCAAATGTCTAGCAATTAATTGTAGTCGTTTAATATACAATTCTGCCAAACCATTTTGAGTATGCACATTGGCAACTGAATGTTCAATATGAATTCCTATTAACATGAAATAATCAACCAAGAATTGGAATGTAAATTCTTCTGCACTATTCAATCTTGATAGATTTGACTGAATAATAAGAAAATTGAGCTCATAATTTAATTATTTGTGCAAGAAGTCTAGCAAATGCAACATTAAAAGTAAAATAGACAAACATGTGACCACCTATTTGATGCATCTATTAAGATCGTAAAATATCTAAATGGTTCACATGGTGGATTTATTGGCCCACATATGTCCTCATGAATTCTTTCTAGAAATAACAGGGATTCAATTACTACCTTAGAAGTAAGGGTGTAGAACCGGGCTAGATTTTTTCCAGTCCGGTCCGAAACCCAGAAATTCGAGTCAATCCGGGCAGGTATCCGCCATACCTACCTGGATTGAACCCGGACAGGTAGAAAAATCAAATACTCGCCCAGATCCTGTTACAAATCCAGTTTTTAAACCGAATATCCGTAACTAGATGCTTTTCTTTTAAACATAAACGGCTCTTGGATTATGATACCGAGACTCTCTCTCTCTCTCTCTCTCTCTCTCTCTCTCTCTTTCACACACCCCCGAAACCTTAGCATCCCTAAAGAAGATCTATCGCCTTCAGTGAGTAGCAGGGTCCATGGCTCGATTCTTCCTCAAATGCTCTGCAAAATCGCTGCCCTCACTCAAAGGCTTCGCTCTCTCACCATCGTCTCTGCCAAAGACTACAAAATAAGATTCACAAGGTTTCCCTCTCTCTCTCTCTCTCTCTCTCTCTCGATTTAGTTCGTTCATGTTTGGTTACTAAGAAAACTTGGGACAAATGGGTTTCAAATGCCATGGAATTTGGTTACTCACTCTCTCACAATGCAACTTCTCCCATATCTGGGTTTACATTTTTGTTTGGCTTCATATCCATGTGAGCTCTTTCACGTTTTAGATGTAGATATGGATAGATTAGATCTGGGTTTACGTTTTTATTTGAGTCCATATCCATGTGAGCATTTCTCACTTTTTAAATGTAGATATGGATAGATTATATATGGGTTTTGATTTTTATTTGACTTTATAACCTTTTGGTTTGTGAATCTTGGTTGTCATTCTAGATTTGAACATTTTATGGGGTTTTTGAAATTTCATTGTATAGATTTGGTTTGTGCGAAATGTTTCTGTCTTGGTTTTGAAGTTCTCGTAGATCTCTTGCATATCAGACTCGTTTAGATAGCTGATAGTGAATGATTTGAATCTGTTCTTGGTTGTTTGTTCTGTCCTTTCTATTTCTCTATAATCTTTTGGTTTGGATCTGTGTTTGGGGTATTTTTCTATTTTTTATTTTATCTCTAGATGTTGGGACTACGTCCATCAAACTTTTTTTCCCTTCCGTTTTGGTTTGGATCTGGGTTTTATTTATTTTTTCCTAATCTCTAGTTTATTGTCAAGAATCTGAAGTTCTCTATTTCTCCACTGCGTACATTAAACTTTTTTTTCCTTCCTTTTGGTTTGGATCTGGGTCTGGAGAAATCTGATAAGAAATCCCAACAGTTTAATAGGCCTCACTTGGTCTCTAGTCTCATTCAGGTATCTGTCTTTTCTCCTTTCCTTTCTCAAGAAGTGAACTTCATTACCTGCTGAGATGATTATTTTGTGTGAAGTTCATGAGAAAATTGTCCACATGACTCAAACTATGAACTACATTTCTTCACACCATTATTTCACTTTTTGTTTCTCTGAGATGAACTTTAGAGAAGACAATGGTGGATTATCTCATTATGCTTTCTCACTATGTCATTTTTTTTCTCTAATATTATAGGCATATCAGTTGGGATATGATTTTTTTACTAATTTCTTGATTTCCAGTTCTTTGTTTCCCACAACTCACAATGAAGAGGATGGGGGCTCGACTTCAAATGTTCTTCCACAGTTCTTTGTTGCTGCTTTTAATTTTTTCACTATTTGTTCCTTGTAAACCACAATATAATGTATTGTGTATGTTGATGTCTATTATTATTTATTTTGTTTTATAAAAATTTGAATAGGTAATAAAAAGAAAAGTTTAAAAAAATGCCTAAAAAATTCACTAGAAAAAATAATAAACATAAAGGTCTGTAAAAAAGCCTTTTAAAAAGTGTTAACAAGCTTTTAAAAAAAAAAAAGGGTTTTAAAAGTGTTAAAAACATATTTATTTAAAAAAAAAATGGTGTAAAATCCGGATATACTGGTACAAATTTGGATGAAAAAGCTTTTAAAAAGTGTTAAAGAGATTTTTTTTGAAAAAAAAAAAGCTTTTTAAAAGTGGTAAAAACATTTTTTTCTAAAAAAAAACTAAAAAAAAAAAAAGTACGAAATCCGGATTTCCAGTTTGAAACCGGATATCCTGGTCCAAACCCAGATATCTGCCCGGGTTTCAATTCGGTTTACCCGAGTGGATATCCGCCCATTTTTAAAAATCAGGATGCGAATCCGGATCGTCCCAAGTATCCGGATTCGGATCCGGATGCACAGCCCTACTTAAAAGATGATGGTCTGATAATTAGTTTACCCTGAGAACATGATGCAAATGGATAATTGATCTCATAAAAGAAAGCTGACAGTTTTTCTAACATGAGTTTCTAGCTCGAAATCATAGAAGTAATATAAAGATGTTCATTACTGCCTTCATTGATGGTTCAACATGATAACATTACGATGTATATCTTTGAAACTTCGTAAATTTCTTCTAGATTTTGAAGAATACAAAGGATTGCCAATACAAAATTTTGTACATTCTGGTGACACTATATTTGCTCTTCCAGAGCCTTTAATTATGTTCGAAAAACTGGATATGGTATTGACATTAGCTCTATTCAATGTTAAACATTGAAAATATTTTTTATCTTTAAGAATTGTTTGTGTGGTACAACTGTTTGCGAGACATATGTTTCAATCTATTTTCTTCAAATTGATTAATTCATCAGTAAAATCCATGTTTACTTGTAAAAGTAAAACATATATAAAACTTCATTAATTTAAAAGAAAATTAAAAAATATAGTTGAAGATAATAACTGAAATATAATGTGATTACAAGAAAAAAAATTAATTTTTGTAACCATAATCATCACCAATAAAAATATATATATATTTTTTTGTTCGGGTTCCCAAAGAAATGAAAGATCCAGTGGGTGACATCCATTCTATTTGAGGTATAAGTTGGATATATTGGATTATTGTAATCGGCAAAATTCATTTTGACTCCCTTTTCCCTTTCTTTGATATAGGCATGCTATAGGTCTATTAAATATTTTGGGGTACAATAGGTATGTGACCAATGCCCACTCATACCACATCTATAATATTTATCCTCATAGTTTTCATAGGCTTATTCTGTAAGCTTTTATTTTCATCATTTTTTGTCTCCATGTGATTCCACTTCCGATGGTATATTGAGTTCCTTTTTGAATAATTTTAAGTACGGTATCCTTAATTTTTATAGCTTTTCCTACCATGTTGACGTCCACAATTTCCTTTAAGATTATAAAAAGAGGTTCCATTTGCTTCAAGGAATAAAGTAGAACCGGTCGAACGAGACTGATGAATTTTCATTAAAAGCTCATTATTCTGTTCAGCCACTAATAAACAAAATAATAGTTCAAAATATTTTATGAACTTGCATTATCGATAATGTTGTTGCAGGAGCACATTTGAGGCATGAAATGTGGTATATGTATTTTCTAATATATCCTCATAAGTAATTTTCTCTCCACATAATGTCAATTGTAAGCTTATTTCACTGTTTTAAAATCATGCAACCTCAGGTGCATCCGATCATAGCAAGCTTTTGGCAGGATTATGCTCTTATAGTGCTCGTATCTCTGCCTTAGACTATTCCATATAATCAAGAGATTTTTTTTATAGTGAGGTACTCAATTTTCAATTTTTCATGTAAATGATTGCGAAGAAAAATCATTGCTTTGGCGCAATCTTACTGGAACGTATCATTCTCTTCTTGGATAGTATTTCCAAGGTTCATTGCATCAAGATGGATTTCATCATCCAAAATCCAAGATAATTAATTGTTGCTAGAAACTTCAAGAGTAACAAATTCTAATTTTGTAAGATTTGACATTATTTATAACAACTATATTAAAAATCAAATAAGTAGGTATTATGAAATTAAGAAAAGAATATATACAAAACTCATAAACTCTATGAAGTCATGTGAATTATATAATATTTTGCTTCAAAGAGCGTGGAACATATGTTATAACATAATTCACAATAGATATCTATATTTATAAGCACATGATGCTGACATAATGATTAGAGAGTGACGTTACAAAAACGAACTTAGTTTGGGGAGTGAGATGATAATTTTTTGTTTTAGATGAAAGTATAAAATATTATTTTTAAATATTATTATTCTTTTAGGATTTGAAAAAGTTGAATTGTTTATTATATTTTGTGTGGGAGTTTTGGAAAGTTGTAATGATGAGATGAGATGAGATAAGAATTTTGTGTCTCATCTCATAACCCAAACATATATAAATGTTTGGAAAAAGTTTCTATATTTCTTATCTCATCTCATTCTATCTCATTTCTTTTTCAAACATCATTTAAATACTAATACTTTCAAATTAATCATTACAACTTTCCTAAACTTTCAAATAAAAGATAAAAAATTGAAAACAAAAAATATTTCAATTTTTTCAAATCTCAATATAAAAATAATATTAAAAATAATATTCTAACAATATTTTAACTTTATAATATTTTTTATTCAACTTTTTCTCTCCCATATTTCCAAAACCTAATAAACTCAAACGATCTCATTATTATTCATAAACCATTTCACTATTATTCACAAAATTCTTATCTCATCTCATTCCCCAAACATCCCCTTACATTGATTAGAGAAAATCTCACAGATAGCTTTCAACATCAAAAATCAAAAGACATGATAATTGGCTAGACTCTCGTGCTATAAAATTAAAGATAAGTAATTAGAGAATTGAAAGGCCACAATATATGAAACTATTTTTTCAGGAACTCAATATTATTTCTCTCAACTTCGTTGGTGTGTCTACAACAAATGCTCATCAATACTCCCTTTTATAGGCATGAGAGGATACATGAAATGAAATGATAATATACCAGGTAGAGTCAGTTATGATAATATACTGGTAGCTTATGAAATGATTGATTTTTTTAAGAAGGAAAAGGAATGGTAAAGAAGGATTCATGTCTCTTAAGTTGGACATGAACAAAACCTATGATAGGCTCGAATGGCAATACTTGGAGGCAATTATGCTACATATCGGGTTTGCAAACAAATGGATTCAGTTTTTCATGCTTTGTGTTAAATCTGTTACTTTCTCCATCCTCATCAATCGTGAACTAGTTGGTCCTATTCATCCTTCTCAAGGGATAAGATAGGGAGACCCTTTATCTCCCTATTTGTTTTTTCTGGGGATTGAGGGCCTTATTTCTCTTTTGAATCAAGTTGGTACAAGGAAACAGATTAGTGGAGTAAGAGTTTGTAAAGGGGTCCCTGTGCTGAATCATCTGTTGTTTGCATATGATAGTGTCCTTTTCTGTAAAGCATTTATTCAAGAGAACATGGAGGTACAAAGAATCCTTGGAGTTTATGAGAGGGCATTAGGACAAAAAATCAATCGAGAAAAGATCTCATTGGTCTTTAGTAAGGATGTCTCTTCAGCAACGCAACACTTGCTCTCATTTTGGGGAATTCAAGTTTTTCAGAATTATGACAGGTACTTAGTCCTACCACCTATGGTTGGGAAAGATCAGAAGAGGGCCTTCTCAAACATTAAGCACAAAGTTTGATCAAAACTGCAACAATGAAAGGAAAAGTTTTTATCTCAAGGGGCAAAGAAATTTTAATCAAGGTAGTTGCATTAGCTATTCCAACATATGCTATGACTTGTTTTAAATTGCCCAATTCTCTTTGCTATGAACTTGAACAGATGATGACCAAGTTTTGGTGGGGCCAGAGAAAGGAAGAGAAGAAAATACATTAGGTGAGTTGGAAGAGGATGTGTGAGACTAAAGGTGATGGGGGCATGGGATTCAAAGATTTGAGACTTTTTAATGATGCTTTGCTTGCAAAAAAATGGTGGAGAATAATGCAGAATGAGAATAGCCTACTTCATAAAATGTTCAAGGCCAGATACTTTTCGAAAGCAAATTTTCAATCATCAAATCTTGGACATAACCCATCTTATGTGTGGAGAGGAATATGGAGAGAAAGACAAACTTCTTCAAGCCTGCAGGTGGAGGGTTGAGAATGGGAGGATTATTAGATTGTGGGAAGATCATTGGATTCCTGGTTTCAAAAATCTACAATAGATGGGAGAGGTAACCAAAGGAAATAACAAGAAGGAGGAGGATATGATAGATCAGAATACTTGTTGGTGGGATGTGCAAAAAGTAAGAAGATTATTGCCCCTGAACCTGTTGATGCAGTTTTGAAAATCATTCTCAGTGCAGAAAACCATGAAGATAAATTAATATGGGATATTGAGAGGAATGGGTGTTTTAGAGTGAGAAGTGCTTATAAAATGTTTAGAAGGTTGAATTCAAAACCAGCAGAGGGGGAGTGCTCTACTAGCAGTGCAAATAAGAAACTATGGAAGGATATCTGGAATATGATGGTTCCTCATAAAGTTAAGGTATTTGTTTGGAGGGCATGCATTGAGGCTCTTCCAGCAATAAGCAATTTGAAAAGAAGGAAAGTAGTTGAAGATGCAACATGTCAACTTTGTTCTTCAAATATAGAAAGCACAACACATGCCCTTTGTCACTATCAACTAGTTACAGAAATGTGGAGCAAGCAGTTTCCTCAACTTAGATCAGCAAGACAAAATGGAGATTTTAGGGAGATGGTTTCTCAAATACAAGGTAGTTGTTGTAAAGATGAGTTAGAGAAATTGTTTATGATTGTTTGGGCATGCTGGTATAGAAGAAATCAATGGGTTTTTGATGAGAAACATATCACATTAGAAGAGGTCATCAACTATGCTCTTTCTTTGCATAAGACCTACAAAGCAGTTAAAGTTCTTGATTAAAGCAGTATTAAGAAGATGTCTCAATGGTAGTTACCTCCAAAGGGAATGAAAAAACTCAACGTGGATGGGGCAATTTTTCATACTGAGGGCAATGCAGGGGTAGGGCTCATTTTAAGAGATTGGGAAGGAAAAGTATTAATGACAGTGAGTAAGAAAGAAGTTGTTGTGATGAAGCCTTTGGAGATTGAGCTAATAGCGATACTGAGAGGATTGCAATTCTACATTCCTCTTGGTTTTCAATCTTTATGCATTGAAACTGATTCATTGTTACAAGTCCAAGAGATAATCAGTTCTAATATTTCGAATTCTATTTATGGAAATGTAGTAACAGACATTCAGCAACTCAAGAGCAGATCTCGAAGTTGTTCAATTGTACACATCAATAGAGAAGCCAATGAATCTGCATACAAACTAGCAAGGTTTTCTAGAAATGTTATTGCAACTAATGTATGGTTGGATTTTGTTCCCAATTGTGTTCAACAAGTCTTATGGACTGATTTACACTTGTAATGTTGTTTGGCAGTTAATGAGAAGTGTTTTTTTTTTGTTTTTAAAAATGGATATATGAACTTAGACAATAGAAATACATGAATCAAGGGAATATATGAACATGAGAAATAGGAATACATGGATGTATAAGAATTATATTGGTCATCCATCAAATACATGGAATATATTTTACTACATTCATGTATTTACAACATATTATTATTATTATTATTATTATTATTAAATTCTAGATATTCTAATTAAATCTCATTCACTTTTCTTTTTGTCTAATTTTTTTTCTTAAAGCCTTTAAAAGTTTTCTGAAAGTTCTTGTCCTACGCAATTTTTATTATGATTTGAAATAGGCTTACTCCATTTTGTTTCCGTTTTTTCTTGGTCGTCACAATGATACGAGGCTTGCCTATGATCTCATGGGCCAAGTCACTTAGTAAGTCTAGGCTGATTTTAAATTTTAAACTCGTCCAATAAATATTTTTAAACTTTTAAAATAACTCATCAGGCCTAATATCGATTAAATATGGCCCATATGCTCAATAAAAATCATTTTGTTTAAATCATTAATTTTTTAATGTTTGGTGCCTTTATAATTTTCTTAAGTTTTGTTAACCCATTATTATTATTATTATTATTATTATTATTATTATTAAATTCTAGATATTCTAATTACATCTCATTCATCTTAACGCCTTTTAAAGTTTTTTGAAATTTTTTTCCTATGCAATTTTTATTATGATTTGAAATGGGCTTACCCAATTTTGTTTTTGTTTTCTCTCCGTAGTTACAATATTACGAGGGTTGCCTATAATTTTATGGGCCAAGTCACTTAACAAGTCCCATTTTAAATTTCAAAAGAATTCAACTCGTCCAATAAATATTTTTGATCTTTTAAAATAATTCATTGGGCCAAATATCAATTAAATATTGGTCCATTTGTTCAATAAAAATCATTAACCTATTATATAAATTTTGAGTTTGTAGCCTATTTAAAATTATCTGATAAATATCAATTGGGGTTTCCAAAAAATATTGGCCCACTTGTCTAAACCTCAATGAGCCTTAAAATAAAAATTTAGGTCTATAGGCCTAATTAAAAACTCATAGCCAAACTCAATAAATTATTGCTCATAGGCATATCCAAAATAGCTCATTAAACCTAATTTAGGCATAATAAAATTATCCATATTAACAGCTGTCTTGGTATCCCACCAAATTCTCCTTTCGTCTTTCATCAAATAACCTTGATAGACTCGATGAAATTGGAGTTTCACTCGACTCATTAATTAAATGAGCTATTAGCACCTAAAATTATGATTGATTATTAAATGATACAACTAAGTAAAAAACTCTACTAGACTCTTATAAGCTCGTATAAACCAAAATAAATTCATATTTATTATTTGATAAATGCTACAAATACGTATCCCACTTTCATCTCACTAGATAAAATGAGGCACTTTTACCACCTTTGGATGATCCCTTATTTTTTTAAAGAAGAAATTCAAAGATTGTTGGGCAATGTCACCTCATCATAATGGGATGAAAGTGAGATACGAGTGAAATAAGATAAAATAAAAGTTGAATACAATATTACTTTTATTTTTAAATTTAAAATAGCTGAATTATTTTTTATATTTTATTTGAAAGTTGAAAAAATTGTAATGATTAAATGAGATGAGGTTGAAATAATTTCATTTTCCAAAATGAGACTAGATAAGAGAGCTTCTCGTCCTCCCAACCTTAGTAAGAATTAGAGGTGGCAAATCGTGTCAAGTCATGAACAATCAACTATGAAAAACCTTGAAAAACCACCACGCTTGGCTTTGGTGGTGACGTTCTCATTTATAGAAATGTAAGTTGACAAAGTATAGATATGGAAGGATTTACAATTGTATATTGTACAACTAACTATGGAAACTATCACCTAGAAATACCTCTTATAATCAAGCGGGATCTCATGAATATGGTTCACAATCAGATAGCAATATTCTCGAATCCTCTACCCCACCACCCCCGAGAAGCTAAGCGTGGGATTGATCCGAACGCGAAGCTTGAAACGAAAGAAAGTAAAGAGAGGTCGAGAGAGACTCTTTGTAAACACATCAGCAACCTACAAGTGGGACAGCACATATTGAGGCTGAATGGCACCAGAAGTAGCGAGCTCACGAACAAAATGATAGTCGAGATCAATGTGCTTAGCCCGTTTGTGAGAAACAAGATTGAGGGTTAGGGAAATTGCATTTTTGTTATCACAGAGGACCAAAGGCCGATGGTTCAAAGAGACCTTGAGATCTCGAAGGAGATGAGAAAGCCAAGTAACTTTAGAAGCTGTGAAAGGCAATGCTCTATACTTGGATTCACAATTGGAACGAGAAACGGTTGGCTATTTCTTAGCACTCCACGAGACAAGATTTTCACCAAAAAAGATCGCATAGCCGAAAGTGGAGTGACGGGTGTCAAGGAAACTAGCCCAGTCGGCATCCGAATAGGCTTGGTTGCCCGTGGGCAGAGAAGGAGAGAAAGATAGCCCATAATGGAGTGTGCCCTTGACATAGCAAAGAATGTGCTTGACTGCTTGGAAATGATCAAGAATAGGAGATTGCATGTATTGACTGATAGAATTTACAGCATGGGCAAGATCAGGACGAGTAATAGTCAAGTACCACAATGCACCCACCATGGGGCGATAAAAAGTGGGATCAGAAAATGGATCACCATCACAAGAGCCGTTGAGAAACAACCATGGGGGTGGATACTGGCTTGCTATCAATGAGCTGAGCACGAGCAAGAATATCATGGCCATATTTGGCTTGGCTCAAGAAGAGTCCAGTAGCAGAGGAGGACACTTCAAGACCAAGAAAATAACTCAAGGAGCCCAGGTCTTTGGTAGCAAATTCATGATGGAGGCGCTGAATAAAATCCCAAAGTGAAGCATAATCATTGCCCATGACAACAATATCATCGACGTAGAGCAATAAATAGATAATGCTGCCTGAGCGAGTGAGAACAAAAAGGGATGTGTCAGCATGGCTACAGAGAAAACCAAGGCGAAGCAAGAAAGAACTGAAGTGGTGAAACCAAGCACGATTGCTTCAAGCCATAAAGTGCCTTCTTCAGCTTACAAACATGATTGGCAAATCTTGAATCTACATAATCTGGAGGTTGCTCCATGTAGACATCTTCGTGCAAGAAACCATTGAGAAAGGCGTTCTTGACATCTAATTGACGTAAAAGCCACCAGTTTGAGACAGCAAGAGAGAGAACAACACGCACAATGGATGCCTTAACAACAGAACTAAAGGTGTCTGTAAAGTCAAGACTAGGGAGCTGAGAATAGCCTTTAGCAACAAGGCGAGCCTTGAGGTTATCAACGATGCCATCAGCCAAGTATTTGACATGGAAGACCCACTTGGAACCAACAATGTTGGTGTTGGAAGGACAAGAGACCAAGTCGGAAGTGCGATTGGAAGAAAGTGCATGAAGTTCTTCATCCATCGTGGCAACCCATCCTGGATCCTTAGCAGAAAACTTGAAACCTTTGGGTTCCTTTGTAGCCATAAGGGAATGGAGCAAAGGAGAAGCAGGCAAGGAACAAACATAAGAATGTTGTTTAGGCTTTGAAGACACCAGCCTTAGCCTGAGTAACCATCGGTTGGTGATTAGACTCAGCTGAAGTAGGCTCGTCATGAAGAGAAGCTAAAGTAGAGACGTCAGATGAGAGCGGTGCTACAGCAGTGGGCGAGATGGAGGCTACTGAAGGAGACGTCGGTGCCAAGGAATCAGCTGGTGGATGCTGCACAAAAGCACCAGAAGGATTAGCAGTACAAGGCACACATGGCAACGATAAAGAAGGTGCAACAGAGCATAATGGAGCAGAAGATGGAGTGACAAGTGAAAGAGAATCCAAGATAGGCTCACAAAAAACAGAGATGTCCAAAGATTGTGGAGATCGTGAAGAAGAGGAGCCAACAAGAGGAAAATTCAGTTCATCAAATCTAACATGTCGTGTAATATAAATACGTTGAAGAATGGGATCAAGGCACCAGAATCCCATGTGAGACATGCTATAACCAAGAAAAAGACAAGCAGCACTCCGGGGAGCAAACTTATGAGAAGCATAATCTCGTAAATAAGGATAAACATGAATGCCAAAGGGATGAAAATTTTCATACGTGGGTGGCTTACCATACAATACCTCACAAGGAGAGAGCCCATCAAGAACAAGTGTGGGCAACCGATTGATAGCGTAGACAACGATGCTAAATGCCTCAACCCAGCAAGCTAAAGGGACATGAGACTGAAATAACATGGCAAGTCCAGTTTCAGTGACATGCTGATGTTTACGTTCAACTCGACCATTCTGAGATGGGGTATAGGGACAAGACATTTGGTGATGGATGCTAGAAGTAATGAGATGAGATTGAAATTGATGAGTTGTAAATTTAGCCCCCTATCACTCTAAAAAGTCTTGATTTTGCGTGAAAGTTGAACTTCAACAAAGGTTTGAAATTGCAAAAAAATTTTAAAGGCGTGAAATTTTAACGTCATGGGCAAAACCACGTGAAGCGGGAGTGATCATCAATAAAAATAATATAATAGCAATAATGAGAAAAGGACGTAATGGGAGTAGGGTCCCAAATATCGCAATGGATAAGATCCAAAACATGTTGAGAACACCGATCATTAGAGGTGAAAGGCAATCTGTGGCTCTTAGTAGTTTGACTAGCAACACACAAAGTAGGAGAATGCAGTAAAGATGTAACAGAAAGATGCCCTTTTTCATTCAATAGAGAAATAACAGAATAAGTAACATGACCCAAACGTGCATGCCAAAGATCATAAGAAGCATGAAGATAATTATTTTGAAAGGTAGAGAGAAGCGCTGAAGGACTGCGCCCAAGCACATAGAGACCATCTTCACAACGACCAGTTGCCACCACCTTTCCTATTGCACGGTTCTGTATGGTAAATGACATATCAGTGAAAGTAATGGAAATAGGAAAATCAGAGGTTAATTTGTTGATGGATAACAAGTTTTTGGTGAGTTGAGGAACAACTAAAACATCTAACAAAGTTATATTTTTAGATGGAGAATGAGTACCAGTGTGGGTCATCGGTAAAGAAGCTCCATTACCAACTATTACACAATCCTTGTAAGCACAACCTTATCCAACTAAGATGAATCAGGAGTCATATGTGCAATGACTGTAGTATACGTATACAAGGCAGCATCGGGACCCCCTAGAGAGCACTGGGAGAAAGCTTCAGCAAGTTGAGCATGAGAATCAGCTAGTGCATACTGGTCATGACAGCGTTCTGTAGTGTGCCCCTCACTGCAGCAAATCTAGAAGCGAGGAGTATAATTCCCACAACCCTTGCCACAACCAGCATTGGAGAAGCCGCCTTTGCCACGTGATTTGCAATTCCCACCACCACGAGACACACCAAAGGAGCCTTCAGTAGCAATGAAAGCAGCCAATGGAGCATCAGGTTCTTCAAGAGACTTTTGAAATATTTTAGAGCTTTCGGCATTGGGAACAAGATCATGAAAGAGTGGCAACGGAGAAATAGAGAGCTGGGCAGTTGAAAAATTGACAAACTCAGGACCAAGACCATGAAGGTACCAGTGGACCTTGTCAGTGTCGTCAACAAGACGGCCCATGGCAGCCAACTGATCGCACATCACCTTAAAAGAGCAAGAGTACTCAGTAACACTGCGAGTACCCCAATTTAGAAGTTGAAGATCGTCCTTGAGATGAATCTCACGGGTTTTCGATTGGTGACTAAAAAAGGACTCGAATGCAGTCCAAACAGCCTAAGAGGTGGAGAGACCAATAATCTCAGCCATGGCTTCCTCTGTGAGAGAGGAACGGAGGAGAATCAGGAGACGCTGGTCCTCAGGTTTCCAAGCAGCATGCTAAGGATTTGGAACAGAAGAGGAACCAGACGTATTGGTTTCCAGAGGCTCAGGAAGAGAGCCATCAATGTAGCCAAGAAGTTTTTTAGAGTTAAGAAGTGGAAGAACTTGGTTGCGCCAGAGAAGGTAGTTGGCAGAGGAAAGTTTGATGGTGATCATATGAACCATCGTTTGAAGAGGAAGAAAAGAGTCAAAAGCCATTGGATCGATGGAGTTTAATCCATAAAGGTATATGATACCATGAAAAGGTTTGAAAAACCAGCATGCTTGGCTCTAGTGGTGACGTTCTCACTTATAGAAATGTAAGTTGTCAATGTACAGATATGGAATGATTTACAATCGTATATTGCACAACTAACTATGGAAACTATCACCTAGAAATATCTCCTATAATCAATGAGGATCTCATGAATATGGTTCATAATCAGAGGGCAATATTCTTGAACCCTCTACAAACTATATAGGTCAACCCGAACCTGGCTTGTTAAGCTAAACATGTTAAACATTCAAATCCTGATCCAACACATAGATAATGGGTAGTGTCGTGCACCCTTTTTGACACTCTTAAAAACACCTTAATTAGCATGTGCTTTTTAGTGGTATAATCTGTCTGGTTCAATTCGGTTTTGGGTAAGCTTTAGAACTGAACCGATATATATATTAGTTTTAAAAATTTAAGAATTGATATAGATCGATTCATCATTGAAATTGAAACTTTCACTTTTTTTAGTTTTGGTTCGGTCCAATTTTTCGCTTATTCTTTTATTTAATGTTTAAATAAGTATTTTGAATGAGTTTGTAATTTTTTTAGAAAATATTTAAAAAGATTTAAAAAATACTTTAAAAAAAAAAAGAGAGTGGAAAATGCACTTTCGCTCGGTGGACGTAACAGGTCCTTCACTTTTACCTTCCTACGTCCATTGCTTATTTTACTGTGATGATCCAAAAAAGTTCCAACTTCTTCAGAGAAACGGCTCTTTGAACATAATGCAAAGAAAAATAATAGCATTTTTTTAAGGAAAAATTTATACAACCTCCTACAATTTATACAACCTCCACACATCACACTTTTTTTTAATTTTTATTATTTTTTCTTTTATCAAATATTTAATATATGAATAATGAATAGAATAATTGAATTAGTTTAAAAAGAATAAACTCAAAAAAAATTAAAAATTTAAAAATTTAAAAAAAATGGGGTGTGCGGAGGTTGAGGAGGTTGTGTACAACCTCCTTTTTTTTTTTAAATCAAACAGATGAATGCAATTAAAAGAGACTACATAATTGGTGAGTTAGGTGGGTTTGGGTAGTGAGGTATTTTTAGGTATTTAGTAAATCGTATTGAAAAAGTAATGATAATATAGTAAATAGTAGTGAAAAGTAAGTGAAAGCTAATAACAAAATAATAAATAGTAGTGAGATATTTTGAGAATATCTGCAATATTCTGAATACCTAAACTAGACCTTATAAATAAACATATTATAGAAATAGAACTATGTTTGGTGAAAACTAACCAAAGTGGGGTAAAAAAATATCAATCTTCCATTATATTTGGTCAAAATCAACGGTATCATAGCATAGTAACCTTAGGAATGGTTTGGTTACGTTAAATTTTACGTAATTTAAATTACACTATTTCATTTCATCTTATCTCATATAACTATTACAATTTTGTCAAATTTTCACACAAAATATAATAAACAACTCAACTTTTTCAAATTCTAAAATAAAAATAATATTAAAAAATTATTATAATAATATTTTATTTAATTTTTAATAAAATATCTCATCTTATCACACCTCAACTAATTAATTTAACGAGGTCAGTTGGTTCCCATCACAGGTCATTTAGCCCTCTACATTTATGTTGCGCCCACGTTATCATATTATATATATATATTTTTTTATCTTCCCTATTTTATAACATTTATTTATATTAAACAAGTCAGAGATCGCTGATTGATTACCAAATACTACCGTGTAAAGAAAAGGGTTCATCAAACCGTACAATAGCCTTTATTTTGGAAATGAGTGATGCTAGTTTGCCGGCTGAGTAGGACAACTCGAATTGACCGTTAGGCAAAATTAGTCTTTTTCTTTTTTTATATTTTTTTTATCATATTTTTTTATCATTTTAAAACATTTTAAAAAAATATAAAAAAAAATCAATACACTATTAGTTACTTCCTTAACCATTAAGTAAAACAAAAAAAAGAATTAAAATAAAGAGGGTGTCAAAATGAAGTGTCAAATTTGGGGGTCAAAGTAGCATTTTCGAAAAAAGTAAAACTATTGATAAGGATTCATTTGGAGAGTGATATGTGATGAAAATTTTATAAATAATAATAAAATAATTTGTAATTAATAGTGAGATAGTGTAAAAAATGAGAGAGAAAATTTTAAATAAAAAAATATTATAAAGTTAAAATATTATTAAAATATTATTTTTATTTAGAAATTTGAAAAAATTGAATTGTTCTTATTTTATGTTTAAAAATTTGAAAAAGTTATAATGATTAATTTGAAAAAGTTATATTGATTAGTTTGAAAATATTTGTATTTAAATTATGTTTGAGAAGGAGATGAGATGAGATAAAAAGAAATATTTGTATTTAAATTTGACTTCACCTTTATTTTAAATTTTTTTATTTTTTTATTTTTACTTAATGATTAAGGAAGTAACTATTAGTGTATTGATATTTTTTTTATATCTTTTAAAATAATAAAAACATATAAATTAAAAAATTAAAAAAAAATAATTTTACCTTGCGGTCAATTCAAGCGATGCTACTCTGCAGTAGAGTAGCACTGCTCTTTGCTTTTCTTTGGTGGACATGCATGTACGGTTACTTTTATGGGCACACTTTACCTACTTCAATAATTTGGCGCTTAGTCTCACACCGGTGAACCAGTTCAAACCCCAACTACTCTGGGATGGCAAATCGTTTTGGTGTTTGTCTCGTTTTAAGTTATAAATATTACATTAAAAAGATCAATTTGAATCCATTTCGTTAAATTAAATGTGTCAAATTTTTAAATCTGAACCCTACCTATTTAGATAAAGAATTAGGTCGTGTTAATCATTTTGACGCATTTAATAATTAATTAAAAGTATGTTAATACGACACAACTCATTTAAACCCGTTTGTTTTATTTTATGGGTTGAACTAAAATGCATAACTCATTTGACTTTATTAACATAATTTTTCATAAAAGTTAAAATCTATATTTATTAATAACCACTATATCTTAAAAACTATATATCAATATTTTTTAAATTTTAACATATAATAAAACCAATATTACAAACTATACAATAACAAATATGAGCATAGGTTTAAAATTAAAATATCAATAATAAAAACAATAAAAATATAAGCATACTAAGATATACCAATATTACAACTTAACAATAAGAAATTCTAATTTTGAAATAAATTCTAAAATGGTTAAAACGAGTTGATTTCGTATTAAGCAGGTTCACCTGTTATTGACCCATTTATAAATTGTGTCTTAACGGGTTAATCCGTTTTAAACTGAATCTGTTAACATCAAATCCAAACCCGTTAATTTCGAGTTGTATTCATTTTGGATTTACGAATCGTATCACATATTATCACCCCTAATACTAATACATATAAGAAATCTTTTATTCCAATATTTAAACCAGAATCTTCACAGGAGCCGAATTCCAAATTAACTTTGTTCATACTGCCCTATCTGGCAAGAGATTTCCACCATCTTTTTCACAAAGAGTCATGCTAGGCTGCCGGCCAATAATGACCGCTTGACATGCCACCTAGCATAAATTTATATATATATATATATATATATTTCATATTTTTTTAACAAATTTAAATATTTTTAAAAAATAACATCAATACATTAAGTTGTGTTTGGATGTTGAACTGAACTTAATTGAATTGAGTTCTTTATGAATAGTAGTAAGTTGAGTAGTGGAGCGTGTTATGTGGGCTCATCTAAACTGAGTTTAAAGTGTGTTTGAATGTTAAGATGAGTTTAATACTTTTTTTGAGAAATTAAAAAGGGTTGTGAGTCCATCGTATAAAGATGTTTTAAGTTAAAAAAAATTGTAGATCCCACGTGTTAGAAGGTTTTGAGTTGAGATGAGTTTAGTAATTTGAGAGTTGGATATTTAGACATCAGACTCAGCTTAAAATTATACTGAACTTAGCTGAGCTCTGCTGAGTTTGGGAACCAAATGCAGTAAAAATCACTTCCCTGATCATTAAGTAAAAAAAAGAATTAAATACATGAGTGGGTAAAATGAGGGGCCAAACTCATGCGGCATACTAGCATTTTCGTTTCTCAAATCTGAACGAAAATTTTGGCTTCGTTTGGATACAAAATGTGTTTTATCTAATCTCATTATTACAACTTCTTAAAATTTTTACACAAAATATAATAAAGAATTCATTTTTTTAAATTTCAAAATAATAGGAATATTAAAAATAATATTATAACAATATTTTATTTAAAATCATGTCATTTCATCTTAATATCCAAACTGTACATTTATTGTCTTTTTCAGGAACAATCTTGCTACGTACAATCGCCAACAACAGTTGGTGTGCATTCGGATGATAACGTGGCAGCTGCTATTAATTAAAAAAAAAAAGACAAAAGCTGAGTGAGTCTGTTACTAATGCAGGTGATCGTGCGATCGAGTGATGTCGTCTCGGTTTAATGGCCGGGGTGCAAGTGGTAACTGCTGCAACATGAACGTGAGGTGCTGGTGCAGATGGAACTGTAAGGACCACCAGCACAGTGGTCACCACCGCCTCCTCTCCTCTGGGTTCCTTTTCTTCTTGGGTTGCTTCGTGCTGCTGGGATCGATTGGCATGCTCTATGTCTGGCTTCTTTTTTTTTTTTTAAATCACGAAGAGAGAAAAGAATAAAAGAAAGAGGGTTGGCAAATCGAGTGAGCTTCTCTTCGTCTTCTTGGAGCTTCTCTTCATGTGTAACCGAGTGAGATGCTCTATAGAGTCTACGGATTGGCTATACTTGAGAAATCGATGTCCTTAGGCTTTTCCTCATTAGTTTCGAACCAAATCGCACTACTAGGCTTACCATTACAAGAACAAGAATAGGTTGCCTCACAAGCACTTTCTCCGGAATCAATTTTGTCCTCGATGGCCACATTTTTTTTGTGCTTTCGTTGGAGGTTCGACAAACTAATGAATCCCATTTCAGAATGTCCTTCATTGAGATGTTAATTCTATCATCTTCAATCTCGCAATTTCGGCCCTAATGGGTCAGTACTATTGACCCAAATAAACCAAATCCATGGTTTTTGTTTTGGCTTTTGGGTTTTGAAGCTGAAAACTGTTTCTGAATTCTCAGATAAGCTTCAAGAAAAGAGCTGCAGCTTTGCCAGGAATGTGAAGGAAAAAATTTTCAAGGAAAGCCTGGCATCTTGTAGATGAATTTCGTTTCTTGACAGCTTGTAATTGGGTCTTGGGTGAGACCCTTTGAGTCAACAGCATGGTAACGATGTTGTTTCCTTTACAAATCGAAACGAGGGAGGAAGAAAAAGTCCCCAATATTTGTAAGGCTACGTCGGAGGAAGGAAACTCAGGGGAGGAGAAGGGAAACTTAGGGGAGGAGAAGGGAAAAATCGAAACGGGGGAGGAAGATGAAAGCATTGTTTTGATTAAAATGAATGAAACAAATCATTTCATTTTTCCACATGGACACCGACTGTGCGGCGCTTTCCCTAGCCGACTGCAACCAGAGTTTTCCTTTGAGGAAATGGTCGTTCTGTTTTATTTTTATTTTTTGTTATAGCTTTCCCTTGCTTCTAGCAAAATTGACAATGGATTTCAAAATTTAAAATTAAAAAAGTTGAGAAAGTGAGCGTTACCTAAACCGTATGGAGACAAAGGTCTTCTTAGTGGAAAATGATTTACACACAATATTTTTTATAATATTTTACATAACTATATTTTAAATGAAGGGTAATTTTATAAAATACCTTATAAAAGTAACATAATTTTATAAAAATACCCTCATTTTATAACATTGTTATACAATGTGTTGTGTGTATATCATTGTTACTCCTTCCTAGTTCCTAGTTCCTAGTTCCTCCATGGTGCGTAATGGTTACGTCTACAATGATGCCTAATGATCAAGTGCTTGTATATAAATATCTCACCTCCATCACTGATCACTACTTCAGTTTGTTTTCTTTCTTCACATGTTATGCCATCTCCAAGCTTGTACTATTTCGGAGACGACAAACCCAAGACCCTCCTTATATTTCTTTCTCATTATTGTAGAGATTGCTGATTAAATTGTGATTCATTGGGATTCAGGTCATGAGGTCGATCGAGAAGTAAGCTTATTTCAGGGAAATTAAAGGAGCATTACTTACTAACTTGGAATTAGTAAGGTTCATTTTCATTTGTACTGTCTATAAATAGTTCATGAATGGTGAAATGTCTCGTTCGTAGTTGTGGTACTGATGAATTTGTCTTAATTATAAGTAATTTGCTTGTCGAGTGTTTTGTCCCTTTATACAAATAATTTTTTATTTTTTAGTTTTGGATCTGAGAGGCTTTATTACTGATTAACTATAAATTTTTTAAAAAATAAATCATATAAAATATATTATTTATATCAACATATGATGGAGAGGGATGCAATCTTGGACATTTCTACATTCTGAAAAGGAAACCAGCTTCGTTATCTAATGTCTAATGTCTCGTGATTTCTTATTTTTTCCTATTAATTATTAATTTCTTGCATTATTAAAATTTATAAAAGCTTATTATATAGAAATGGTTAATAATTTTGGCTTCCTTGTGTAGCTCCTCACATTAATTAGCAATTAGGTGAAAAAAAACATTAATACTCAATTTAGAAGAAAATAAACTATCATTTCCTATGATCTCTCACAGAAGAAATGATACATGAAGATAGAGGGTCATGTTTATTGTCAAAGAATTAACAATCACTTTATTGTCAATTTTAATTGTTTATTAATTAATAAGTGTTAATCTAGAGAGTAGATATTTCGTCATTGTATGTTACCAAATAGATTCATTAAATTTTTTTATGTATATACATATATATATGTCTATTAAAGATTACTTCGATAGGAAGTAATTTCATTTTTTTTTTTTTTTTTTGAAATAAACATCATCTTCATTGATATCAAAATGTCACTCAATACAATGACACTCCCTCTCTACAATTCTTTGAATGCTATCAGGTATGTCTTCTATCCACACTAATTCAGTTTGTGAATGTAAACTTTCCTTTGCTAAAGTATGTGCTACTGCATTGTTAGATCTATGTGTGTATTGAACTGTCCAATTTGTCCTTCCTTTTAACAAATGTTTTATACCTTCAGTTAAGCTACCATAAACAGAAAAATCTTCACTTGCATTGTTGACTGCTTTGACAATCACTTGTGCATCTCCCTCAAAAATGACCTTTTCCAATCTGAGATCTCTACATATAACCATTGCCTTCCATAGAGCCTGAGCTTCAGCCACAGCAGGATGGTCTATATTGTCCTTCTGACCTTCAACAGCAACTAGAGGTTTCCCATCTTCATCACGAATTAGTACCCCTAATCCCACCCTCCTTTGCTTCTTTTCTACTGCTGCATCCCAATTTGCTTTGACAAAACCTGTCCTTGGCTTTTCCCACCTCGAGGTTTTGCTACCTCCTTCCTCATTACTCATCAGTGCTGCCTTGTTCATCTGTAGAGCCTGCTTGTACTCTTTCAAGTCATTTTGTGCAATACTGATAACTTGACTTGGGGGCTTAAAGATATCTTCAAAGATACTCTCATTTCTTCTCACCCACAGACCCCTCATTACCACTGCAACCTCCTCTAATTCCAATTCACTCAGCTTTAGAGTGAGTTTTTCCCATAAAGCCAGCAAATCATGTTCTTCCCTCTTCATTTTCTGCATAATGCTTGAAGATTCTGACCAAACATCACCAGCTGCAGGACATTGCCACACCACATGCATAATAGTCTCCTCATCTAGTTTGCAGATGGGGCATAAGGGATTGCCTGTTATCTTCTTCAAGAAGAGATTTTTTTTGGTAGCTAGGAAGTCGTTTGTAGCTTTCCAGAGGAAAAGCTTAACTTTCCTTGGAACATCCAACTCCCAAATGCTGTCCCAGCCTTTTACCCTCTCCTCATGCCTAGAATTTTCACCTCTAATGGCCTGCTTTCTTTCCATCTCCAAATGATACGCACTCCTTACTGAGAAAATGCCTTTTTTTGAGGGACCCCATACTAATCTGTCCTCCACCTCCATGCTGCTAATTGGAATACTGCAGATCTGGTCAGCCTCTTCCTTGTTAAAAATGTTTCGGATCAAAAGAGTATTCCACTCCCCTCTGCCTTGCATCAATTCACAAACTCTAGCTTCTTTATCCAAACTAGAAACTGGTGATTGGACAGAGAAGGATGAAGGGGTGGAAAGCCACTTATTGCCCCAAATTTTAATTTTTTCTCCATTCCCCACCTTCCAAATCAGACCCTCCTTAAGCAAACTCAAAGCATTCCAAACACTCCTCCACAGAAAAGAAGGTCTATGTCCCAGACTAGCATCAAGCAAAGATTGGAAAAGGTCTATGTCCCAGACTAGCACAAAATGACTTGAAAGAGCACAAGCAGGCTCTACAGATGAACAAGGTAGCACTGAGGAATAATGAGGAAGGAGGAAGCAGAACCTTGAGGTGGGAAAAGCCAAGGACAGGTTCTGTCAAAGCAAATTGGGATGCAGCAGTAGATAAGAAGCAAAGGAGGGTGGGTTTAGGGGTACTAATTCGTGATGAAGATGGAAAGCCTCTAGTTGCTGTTGAAGGTCAGAAGGACAATGTAGACCATCCTGCTGTGGCCGAAGCTCAGGCTCTGTGGAAGGCAATGGTTATATGTAGAGATCTCAGATTGGAAAAGGTCATTTTTGAGGGAGATGCACAAGTGATTGTCAAAGCAGTCAACAATGCAAGTGAAGATTCTTCTGTTTATGGTAGCTTAACTGAAGGTATAAAACATTTGTTAAAAGGAAGGACAAATTGGACAGTTCAATACACACATAGATCTAACAATGCGCCATACTCCCCATTTTGCCTTTTTTCCTCACTTTCATGGAATGCAACACCTCATAAGCAACCAGAATATTGTCTGAGATTAATCTCCCTGGGATGAAAGCACTTTGATTAGGGGATATGATCTCATTAAGAACCCCCTTTAGTCTATTTGCCAGCACCTTAGCCAAAATCTTATAGACTACATTACAAAGGCTAATGGGTCTAAAGTCACTTGCCACTCTAGGGGCTGAAATCTTGGGAATAAGAGCTAAGTAAGTAAAGTTTGTAGTCGAGGTTAAGGAATTTTCATTGAGCCATCTCAGCACATTACCACTAACTTCCTCACCAATTGTGTTCCAATGTTTTTGAAAAAAACATGCTCCAAACCCGTCTGGCCCTGGGGACTTGAGAGGTGCCATACTCTTGACAGCTACTTCAATTTCTTCTCTGGTAAAAGTTTTTGATAACTGGTCATTCATACTGCTGGTCACACAACCCTTTAAGCCATTAAGGCATTCCTCAATGTCACAGCTCCTCGGATCAGAAGAGGCAAAAAGTCTTTCAAAAAAACTTTTGAAAACCCCTTCCAAACCTTCTTGACTCGTGTACTTTCTGTTCTGTTCATCCACAATCATCTGAATCCTGTTGTTCTTCCTCCTCTCATTTGCACAGCTATGAAAAAACTTAGTATTCTTATCCCCTAGCTGATACCAGTTAACCTTTGCCCTTTGCCTCCACTTCACATCCTCTGTCTCAAGCAAAACACCAATCTCCTTTTGTAAAACCTTTATGGTTGCTATATTATGACTGCCCTCATTCTTTTGTAGCTCCTTCAGCAACTCAGATTTCTCAGCTAGAGCTTTTTTATGGTCAGAAACCCTTTGTTTACTCCATCTTACCAAAGCTTCTCTAGTTTCATTAAGTTTGAAATTTAACCCCAAGGAGGGCTCCCTCCCCCTCAACCTTTCCTTCCAAACTGAGTTAATCACCTCTTCACAGCTCTCATCCAAAGACCAGCCAGCTTCAAATCTGAACAGTTTCTTATGGCGCCCCTGTTTTCCATGCTCCTGGTTCATGTGCAACAAAATGGGCCTATGGTCTGAACACCTAGCCACCAGTACTTCCACCCACCCATCTGAATGGTTTTCCTTCCATTTGATGTTGGCTACAGCCCTATCCAATCTCTCTTTTGTAAATGACTCATCCTCATGCTTATTACTCCAAGTGTACTTATCCCCCTTCCAACCCAAATCAAACAAACCCCCTTCTTCCAACACTTCCCTAAACCTGGCCATCTGTCTTTCGGTTTTTTGTTTTCCCCCACTCTTTTCATCATGGGCTGCTATCTCATTGAAATCACCTATTACACACCACCCCTTGTCTTCTTGTGGTTTGAAAGTGCTTAGTAGACTCCAAGTCTCTTCCCTTAAATTTGTCTCTGGCTGCCCATAAAAACCCGTTAGAAGCCACTTGTCATTTCCTTGCACTTCTTTAATCCATGCATTAATATGCCATCTGGAGTAGTTCAGAACCTCAACTTCTAGAGGTTGCTTCCATAACAGCATTAGTCCACCCTTCTTCCCTAAAGGTTCAATGACCAAACACCCATCAAACTTCAACCTCCTCCTAATTCTTTCCCCACCAGCCTTCCTCAGTTTTGTCTCCATTAAGAACACAACATTGGGCAACTTGTCCTCTACCAAGTGGCAAAGGTCTTGAACTGTCCGAGGGTTCCCAAGCCCCCGGCAGTTCCAACTCAAGGTTTTCATAATGATAGGTGGGGCTGCTGCACAGCCTCCACCTCTACTATTGCAAACCCTTCAACATTCCCATCCATAGTCCCCTCCCTCCCTTTAGCTTTTTTACCTACTCTTTCCTTCTCCTCTATGTCCAACCCTGACCTCAGCAACCTCTTCGAAGGTGACATGTTCAAGGCCCTTCCACACTGTTTTCCTTGGTCCCTGGCTCTCCTTTTCCATGCACCTCTAACCTTCCCTAAGCTACTGTTTGGATTCACCCCTTTGCTTCCCTCCACCTCGAGAAATCCCAAAGTAGGCAACCCCTCCCCCTTCTCTGTGCTTTCTCCCTCAAAAGGTTCCTTTCCCAAATTACTCATTGGATTCACCCCTTTACTCCCATCTCCCTCATTAAGTTCCTTTGACAGCCACCCCTCACTCCTTTCTATACTTTTCCCCTGAGAGATCCCCATTTCCCCTGGCTCCTTTGAACTGCTCTCCTCCTCAACCCTTTGCTCCAATACCTCCTGAGTAGCAGGAACCACTTCCACCTCTCCCTCCATACATTGATAAAACTCACCCTTCCTCTCCCTCTCTGGCCTTTCTTCCTTTCCCTTGGCATTGTCTTCCATATTAGCATTATTCATTGTTTTCTTAAAACTCTCAGACCTCATCATCCCTTCTTTATTTTTTTGTCTACTCACGGCTCTCAACCAAGCACCATACTGGATTTCCCCGTTCGACTCTCCCTTACACCCCAGATCACTATGAGCAATACAACCACACTTGAAACAAAAGTAAGGAAGCTTTTCGTACCTTACAGGAACCCATAGAGTCTTCCCCTTCAAGTTGATGGTCCTCCCTCTTGCTAAAGGTTTATGCACGTCTACCTCAATTAGAACTCTGAGGAATAAACCCCATCCAGTTCCGTCTTCCTCTGTTTCTACCTTCACCACTTTGCCAAGTGTTCCACCAAGAATCTCCCCTGTCTCCTTGTTCATGCATTTTAGAGGTAAGTCGTATAACTGGATCCAGAATCTTTCCATGTTGAAAAGCATCTGTTGCGGCGGTGTGAGGCCATCGAATTTCAGCAGCACAAACAGCTGATAATCAAAAAGCCAAGGTCTCCCCTCCAATATTTTCTGCTTGTCCTCGTGATTGGCAAATTCCACCACAAAAATATTCAACCCTACCTCATGGAACTTTGCTCTTCTACTGATTCTCCAGATTTGTGCCATGACAGACTCAATCACACCCTTACTAATCTTCCTCTCCGACCAAACTTTCCCTACTAAGCTCACCTCTTCTTTATATTTCGAATCCACAGATTCGAAAACATCGACATCGATGTTCTCTGCCTCCTCCTCAGACAGTTTCAGATTCTCCCACCGATGCTCGAGCTCATTCATCTCCCCACCGCCAATAAACCACCCTCACCCTTAACAACTCCGTACCCACCACCACAATGCTCTCTTCCTCAGTCGTAAATCTTTCTTTTCCACCAAAAAAACCGTCTCTGCAACCACCAGCACCGTCCCTAGCGTGCTGTGGAGTCACTCCAGAGGCAGTTCCTCCACTCCCAACCACCTCTGATTCCGTTAGAATCCTGGTGGACCCCACTTCACCTCGACTCCTTCCCGAGAGAAAAAAACGAGAGAAGACTGCACGTAACGGCAAAGATTTGGAAGTAATTTCATTTGAGAGTGTTTTCTTGTGGCGTTTCATTTGAGGATGTAATTAATGGAACTACTACTAGCATCTCTGAGTTACGTACAGAGATTAATGCAAATAATGCAATTCTGGTCATGCTCAGTACTCGATTGACACAAATAGAGAGACAATTAGCTACAGTCGAGGATGTGTGCAGAGACCTCGCATCACAATAATTTCTATTTTTTTTTTGTTATAGTAATGGACAATATATATGATGTTTTGATAATTTGTTTTAGTTGTAAATTAAATATTTTGTCTTCTCTAGAGTAATTATTGATTTATATTATGTGGTGTATGACTAATAATATTTATTTAACTAAAAATCCTATTTGGCATAAAAGAAATCATTAAAATATTTTTAAATTAACTACATAAAATTAATTAATGAATTTATATACATGATATATATCTTTTATATTTTGAGTTATGTACCATGATTAATATTATATGTTCGAATGTATAAATGTGATGCTTGAATATGTTCAAACTAAATATATTCCGTTCAAACTGTTTAGAAACTTTCCCACCAGTTTTGCAACCAAATATTTTCCGTTCGAACAAACATAATTATCGTTCGAACGGTTTTGAATTTTCCCGCCAACATTTTCTGTTCGAACATATTTTTTTTCTGTTTGAATGAAAAGAGCTTTATGAGACAATTTAATTCGTCACAAAAAATATTGTTCGAACGGATATTTATCCGGTCTTTGTAAAGTCATCAATTTTTTTGGATGAAATTTAAATTTCGTCTTAAAAAATGACTTTAAGGGACGAAATTTAGGTCATCCCTAAATAATTTCATCCCTAAAACTCAATTTTGTTGTAGTGTATGTTTAATATTTTATTTATTGAGTTTAGATAGACTTTGCACCCACTAAGGCCCCGTTTGGATTGAGAAGTAATTTCAACTCATCTCATCTCATCTCATTATTACAATTTTTTTGCATTTCCATACAAAATATAATAAACAATTCAACTTTTTCAAATCTCAAAACAATAATAAAAAAAATATTCTAACAATATTTTATTCAACTTTCATCTCATCTCAACTTATTATCTAAACATGACCCAAATAAAACTTTTAGCTCCACTTCTGAATATATGATTATAAATTATATAAAAATATTAGGAAAAGGTTAAAGTCTGTGTTTCTCAAAGTTTGTACATAAATTTATAAAATACATTATAACTAATTTATTTTGTCAAAATCCATGCGCAAATCGTGAACAAATTCGAACTTACCTAATATCAAGTTGTTCATAAACATAAAATGAACATGGTAGCTGATTTTTTGGCTAGGCGTGGTGAGGAGGCATGTAATGGTTTGAAAGGTAGGAAAATGATACAACTATTAAAAGACCAAGTGTCAGGATTGAAGGAAAAAAAAACGTACAGAAAAGAGATAAAAATGTGTCAAGAAAGAGGGAAAAATATTGTAGTGATTTTTTTTTCTAAACAAGCAAGTATTTTTCATTAGAAAAAATGATACAAGAGGAGGGGCTGGACTTCCCTAACAAACACTCTAGAACAATAACAATAGTGTAAAGTGGTGGATAAAAAAAACAAAAAACGGATTTTTACGATCACTTTCTTGGTCGTCACCCATGTCCTACAAAAAGAACGCCATCTTAAAAGATGGAAATATGTTGTTCGCAAAAAATTGTGAACAATCAAACCATCGCTAGTAGCGGTGGATCCTCCGCTAAAAGCGGTGAGAGTGGTGGGTGCACTATTGCTTGTTGTCTTAAGATGATTTATGGAAAGATCCTCAAACCCTTCTTCGAGATCATGGTTTAGGAAAAACAATAACATAGTGGAAAATCTGGCATTGAGTGGACTGATTTGCTGATCATCTGCATTTTCGCTCTCCTTTGATGGCATGTGGCAGCCACTTGCCGGTGGAATGGAGACTGAGTGGCCCAGATCTAGAAGATCTCGGCAAGATGAAGTTGTTGGTATGGCACTTGTAGTTGCCGAAAGTGTCATTGTGTGGCAGCGCATGGTGAACACACGCAAAAACAAGCCGTGTGTGAGGGCCACACCCTGACCTTTTTGGTTTGACTCTGCTCCGTCCCAGTAGATTGACGGCTATAGGATGGGGTGGTGGGGCGTGTGTAGGCGGATGGTGGCTGGAGAGCAGCGGATCTGACCAAAACCAAATTGGTAGAGGGAGGAGGGAAATACACTACCTTGAAAGTGTATATACAGTGCAGAAATGGAAAGTGAAAGGATAGGATGGTGAGAGACACATCTCCACCCTCCTTTTCGACAATGGCTCTCACAGAAATGAGGTTATTCTAGAGAGAAGGTAGATGTTCTTTCTCTAAGAGACGAAGGCAACTCTTTTACAACTTATTTTGTAGTGACTTTTGAAATTCCCAATGTACCCATGTAATTTCACTAAATCACCTAACAATTTACTTGAACAAATTGGTTAGATCTCAGTATTAGGATTATTAAATAAATCAAATACTTGAAGTAAATTAAACACTTTGTTTAATACAATGATTGGTTTCGAAGGGAAACCCTTTAAAGAACTCTTTAAAGGTAAAACCCTACGGGGCAGCCAAACCCAGGAAAGTCAATTTTATTATTTGAAAATCAATTACATGTATTCATCAATTACAAAACCTTTGCAACTTAACTCTCTTACTTGCCCAAACAAATGACCCATTTGTCTTCTACCGCAGCAGCAGCTAGAACCTCTAACAATCTTCAAATATTGTCTTTCCTCCTAGAACTCTAGAGGCTGAAGTCCAATCACACGATCCTCCACATTTGGAGCACGATCACACTTAAGGAGAGATCAAAATCAAAAGTGAAAACTTCAAGTTGATTTTCCCTTCATAAGCACACGAAAATATATCTCAATAATGCTTAATCAAAAACTCGTGCCAAAGTAATGAAATCGAATCCCTTTTCAATATTAGATCTGGAAAGAGTCACAATTGAAGTAAGATTCTGCTGATAGGCAGAGACATTGGCGAAATGGGTTTACTTCTTGGTCAAGAGTCGAAACTGAGGAAGCATATGGTTGAGAGGCAGAGTCTTGGCTATCCACTTTGGACCAGCGGGACAAACAAATTGATTGCGCATTGCAGTCTTTGTTGGAGCCCCCATGCCCTTATATGGATATACAGGTGTTTCCACCTCAGGGAGATCAAATAAGTCTCTTAAAACAGCAAGAGAAACATCAATTTGAGTTCCTTGAACAATAGATGTAATGCTATGCTCATCCAGGTTGAAGTGGGAAATGTTCGAATAGAACTCACGAATAACTTCAACACAAGGAGTGGGAGATGCATGTGTAAGTTTCTCCCAGCCTCTCTTAGTAAATATTCTTTAGATGAGTTGAAAGTTATCTGAAGGGAAATCATTTATACTTACCTCCCTCTCACCCAACACTGGCTTTTTAGAAAAGATAGTGCGATAGGCATTCTTAGCGTCACTTGAAGTGAAGCAATCAGTAGTGGCTCCAGTAGGTGCAGGCATAGGTGGAATAGAATGAGTTGAGGTTTCTCCTAACTTCACAGGATCTGCCATAGGTTCATCCTTACTTGAGGAGGTGGAGCTCTTAGTTGACACTCGGGCTGTGAGCTTTTGTTGCTTAGCACGTTCCTTGAATCACATCTGAATCATCAAATCAACTAAGTCAGAAAACGAATAGACAATATCATAGTAGTAAGAATCGGTTGACTGTAAAGGTGATGACATTAGCACCCCTTGGTCTTTTTAGTTAAAACACATATACAGCTCACTCACACGTATGTGCATACTATATGTGAGACAGAGCCATTATAAATAGCTCTAAATAAAGACTCTAGGTTGGTTCAGAAATTTTCACAAACACGTGGTGTGCACCCGTGAGAATCCGAAATCAACAAGCTCGTAACCCACACACAATAGTCCTCAATACATGTAAAGAATACTCTCAAACGAGTAATCAAAGTAATGGCTACGTAGTTCAACCGAAAAAAAAAATTCAAACTACACAAATCCAAACATCTCAACCCAATCTCCATAAATATATGTAGAACTGTAGCTTAGAGAGAGAATGATTTTGATCTTGGATAGGAATCTAACCTTGATGCCGAAATGGGTTTACTTCTTGGTCAAGATGTAACAGCATGCTAAAAATTCATTAGTGAAATTTCTATTGACTTTAGGAATCTCGTGAAAAACTCATAAGTTTTTACGAATCGACTAATCGCTTAGATTTTAATCTGTCATCATAATCAGTGTTATCACTCACTATGGTGCTAGATTTATGAGTTTAATTATTTGAGATAGTTAGAAGTGTCAGAATGCTTTTTGATTTGCACTATTAGACTCAGTGAATTATTTAAGAGTTTATGGCGCAATAGCCTATTTTCATAATTTTGGACCAAACATCTGTTGAAAATTGTAAAATTTATTTTTAGGGGCATTTTGAGGTTGAATTTCAGTAAACGATTTTCACTATAGGTTAATATGAATATTTAGAATTTTTCAGTACTAAGTTTATCATGTATTTTTTTTTGAGTGAATAGTAACCTCGATAAGCGCACCACCCAATGCAGTGTTTTCAAAATTACAGTGTGAAATGTCCAAATTAGGTTTGAGGAGTTTTATTTGGACACTTGGGAAGCTCTTAGCCACACATAGTGAATAATATTAGACACTTGGCACCATGAGGAACCATTAGATGGATTTGTGAAGGAAGTCAAGGTGTGAGATCATGCCACCTAAGCAAAGCTGTGTTTCATCTGATCAACTAAATTGTGCCAGACCAAAGAGAGTTTCAACCCTAGCAAAACCCTAAATGGTTGGAATCCAATTGAAACCCCAAAAGCTTGGTTGAAACCAAAACCCTAAACGGTTTTCCCAAACCCTAAAGCTGGCCTCTAAACCCTTTTTCATCCGATTTCTAGCATTGTGTTTAATCACTTGATTAAATCACTTCCACATGCTATTAATTAATCAAATCCTTGTTATGACATAATTATTCAACCTTTTAAACCTTGGGAATTTGATTGGCCCAAGAAAAATTGGTTTTGGGCTTGATAGCATCTCAAACCCTAACCAAACTCCCTTTAAACCCCAAATTGAAGCCCACTTGGTTGGGGCCCACCAATGCCCACGAGATTGGCCACCTTGGCAAAGCTTCTTGGAGAAGTTTCCTCCCCCACATGGCAGACCATCCACTGCCATTGGCTGCAACCCATTAGTGCCTTGATGTGAAGAGAAGTCCACTCCATCAACCTCCATCTCTCACAACTGCTGCAGGCAGTCAATGCCTCTCTCTATTCTCCACTTTATGTCACATAGCCACCTCCAATCAAGGGTCATTCAAGCCCATAACTTCCCCTTCCAGAAGTCTAAAGTCATGCAAGACACACTTCTCTCCATTTTATCACTTATTTCCCCCGTTCTTAGAGAGAAACCCAAAAGAGCTTCTCTCGGGTAGATTTCTGGGTCTTTTTGCCTGGTCATTTTTTATCCTTTGTATGTATTATCTCACGAAGACTCCTTCATAAAAATTGTTCGTATTGGAGTCTAGTTTCTGTGGATATATTATTAGTCTCATTCCATGCTCATTGTATTGGTCAAAAGTATTTTTAACCATGGAAAGGTCATTTTGGGCTTGAAAGTGGAGAGTATGATATGTTGTGGAATTTTTGACTAAGCTAATGGACATATCTTGGTCCGAAAATTCTATGGAGTATTTTTAGCATGTTTTTGTAAATTTTCATTGAGGTGTTGTTGCATGAATAAAGTTTTTGATGATAGATATCCTCAGATTTAGAAACTTGAAAACTGGAAGTGGAAAAACAGTTTTTGTTTTGTGAATGTTTGAATATTTCGTGGTTTAATCTTATTCAAAAGGCTTTGATATTTTTATATGATAATCCTAAGCCTCTTATATACATGTTAGGATGGTATTTCGAAGGTATTTAGTATTAGTTTTAAAGATATGTTTTTCTATGCAAGAGGATTTCGGTTTTTGCCTAAGATATGATGTTATTGGGTTAGATCCATGTTTTATTGAGTTTTATCCATGTGATTTTAAATTTGATGGCTGGATCTTATTTAGGACACATTTTTAAACCATGAGATGTTTTAGTTTGAAGATCACATGTTTATAAGCCATGGATCAAGAATTTGATCAAAGTTAGTGGAGAGAAAAGTTTCTGTTTTGGACTAAATTCAAAACCAAAAACTCAAAGTGTTGTTTTGTTATTTTTGGTGGCTTTTGTTTGATGATTTAAACCATGGTTGATCTTAGGATGATGTTATGAATATGTTAGAAGTAAGATTTGATTTTTTGGAATTCATGGAGTTGTTTTTATTAAGGTCAAAACTTGTGATTTAAGGGTTTACTTTTTGTTAAAAATTTTGGGTCTTTTTACAAAAAGTTTGTTGTTGATGCTTAGATTTTCTTAATGGATATTTTAAGTGTATTTTTAAACTTAGGATAGGAAGATCCTTGTTACAAAATTTTGGTTCAATCATAGGTTTTGAAGATGGAAGAAATTGCAACCAAAATCAAGAGAAATGGCCTATGTATGTGTCGGCCATTGTGAGTTTTCCATAGTTGTGACTGATTTTAAATTTTTCTGAGTTTTTATTTGAGTCTCAGACAAAATTTACATTAGGAATGTAAATTTTGGTAATTTTTGGAGTTAGGATGTGAAATCTTTAAGTTAGGGGTAAAATGGTCATTTTCCCACATGTAGAGGGTAAAATGGTAATTTTACTCTAAGTTGTCACTCTTTACTTTTCTAATTGTTAGTAATTAATTTCTAACTTTTAGAATACCCTCTTACAGTTCCTTGTGTTTCGCATTTTACACTCATAGGATGCGACGATCGAGGTAAGTTAGCTTTTAACTTACAATCAGTTTAATGTGTATGAGTGATAAGTAAGGGAACTAAATTGTATATATGCATGTTATCATATGTGTCATGCCAAGTCATTACATATTTATCTGTATACAGAATTTATTCTGTCATGAATTATTCATCTGTTACACAAGATATTCTGTCACGTATTGCTATACATTGCAAGTATGTCATGTTAAGTTAAGTATGTCATCTGTTACATGTATTTCATGTCACGTAATATTCACTGTCACATGTTACGCCATGTTAAGAAATGTTCTCTGTTATATGGTATATCATGTTATGAAATGTTGCATGTTACATGTATGCCATGTTATGAAATGTTCTCTGTTACATTTATATATTGAATTATGTCATGTTTGTCGTTTTACGTTCATGTCATGTTATGCTACGTCAGGACTTCTGTCTTTTATGTCACGTTCATGTTATGTCACGTTACGAAATGTCATGTATGCCAATTAAGTTATTCATGTCAATCACGACCCTAAGCGCTAGGATGAGGTAATATCCTAGTGGAACTCCTTTATTCACGCTGGAATATCTAATTGGTGTGAAATTCCCTAGGTTGACGAAGTACAGTCAACAGGTTGCGAATGAGGCCTAATTAGCTTGTCACCGTCGCGCGCCAGACACTAACGCAGATGGAGCCACACTTTATGTTACGTGTGTCCACAGCAAGTGTGGCACAAACAAATAAGTCATGGGGCCACAACAACTGTAAAGCATACACTACGTGAGACACATCAATTGTGACACGTAGAATACGTGGGCCACAACAATTGTAGAGTATGTATTAACGCACTCACAGCTAGTATAGAAACCTATGATGTGATGCGATAATCGGCAAGGACACACGGCTCAAGGGAACCTGTGTAGCACCCATATGGTCACTTTAATGATTAAGTCTATTGAACAAGATTCTAGGTTCATGCATTTCACGTTCAAGTCATGTGTCACGTTATGTTATGTTCAACTTTACATTCACGCAATCCTGGTAATCCCATGAGACAAGAATATGTTTCAAGTTCATGTTATGTTATGTTCACGTTTACGTTACATTCCAAGTTCACATTTATGTTATGTCATGCTCAAGTTCATGTTCAAATTATGCATGTTCACGTTCATGTTATGTTTCAAGTCCATGTTATGTTTCAAGTTCACTTTCATGCTATGTTTCAAGTTCATGTTATGTTTCAAGTCACGTTCATGCTAAGCTTCAGTTTTAGTTTAAGTTATGCCAGTTATGTTATGTTGTATGTCAAGTTATGCTATGATTACTTATTATTTGATTATGCATTCATGCTTTTACTGCCATGCATGCATCATTAACTTGTGTGGAAGTTTTCTGTTAACTTGCTGAGATTTGTTATCAAATCTCACTGTGGTAGTCCCAATTGCGAATATTGCATAATGCTAGATGCATGTTAGGAATATTGCATCTTATATATCATGAACGGGGGCATGTAGCCTTGTGTTGCATGTCTTGACGCTTCAAATGTCCGTCCGATCCCAAGCGGAATTTGGGGGCATCACACAAGAGGCACAAAATCGATGAGATGAGATGCCAAATTTTAGGGTTTTAGAAGAGTAAAGGGGATGCTGTGGTTGAGTATGGTTTCGGTGAAGAGGGCTATGCCGTGAGTGAATATGCACGAAACTAATACTTGGCTAGATGTCTTAGTCACTTTAAGTGACTTGTTGCCGAGCACGTGCTCTTAAGCCATAAGAAAAACATTGAGACTTTAAGTAACACAGAGTCCCCTGATGTAGACCAGTACCCAAAACTTACCCAACAAGAAAAAAATTATTTTTATTGTTTATTTTTTTAATTAAAAATAGAACAAAAAAGATATATATAAAAATGACACATTAATTTTTTATTTTAAAAAAAAGAAAACTAAATGTGAATAATGAGATAAATAACATGCTTAAAATAATCGTAGTTGAACCACAGTGTGTTCCAAAAAAAAAAAAAACTGATCATTTGCACACACTCATTTGCAACAATCACTTATGAATGTTCACTCCTCATAAGATTATCAATATCAAAGTTCATGTGAGTGTGAGTGTGTGAGTAAGAAACCTTATATCATAACACTTTTATACCTTCTTTCTTCAATATATTTTTGAGACCTTTATTTATGGATGTTTTGCTTCTTATAGATGCTCACAAGAGTTTGTTACTCACCTTAAAAGTTAAACTTTATGCTAGAACCTAGATACATGAGCATTTCCTCCAAACACTAGTTTATTCCTCATCTTTTTCCATAATGATTAGAGCAATGATTCTTTTTTTAAGAACTTAACATGGTAGATCCGTGTAATGTGTTTGTCTTTTTCTGCAATGATTTAACACCGAATTTTTCTACATGGATCAACTCGTTGTGTTTGGAAAGAGGAAAGATTTTTATTAATGTACTAGGTTCAACTAGTATTAATCAATTCAAGATATGAACTCCCTCTTTTATGAGCATCTTAATAACCAATGTGTACTTTAATTATAATATGCATACATACAAGTTTCTCACAGTGCTTTGGAAATAAACTTTGCCAAGATGACCCACAGGGTTAGTATACATAAAGTGTACTGCACAAAAGAGAACAATGCATAAGTTCAAAAATTTTTTAAAGTAATGCCACACATGCTCAAACTCTGATTTATCAAACATGTACTTTAAAATGTTTTTTTTAATTGTATTTTCTTATTTGAAACTTAATTTAAAAAAAAAAAAAAAGAGAAAACAAAACACATAAATCCTAAACTAATAGGAAAAGATGCCACTTACTTGATATCGCATACACCAATGACTTTCCTTAATAACTCAAACCTTAGACCATCTAAAGGTTTAGTAAACAAGTCAGCCAATTGATGTTCAGTAGGTACATGTTCCAAGGATACTATTTTAGATTTAACCAAGTCTATTATAAAATGATGTCTAATGTCAATGTGCTTGGTTCTAGAGTGCTGGACAGGGTTTTTTGAAATTTTATAGCACTAGAATTATCATAATAGATTGTCATAGTATCTTGAGAAAAACCATAGTCAACAAACATCTTTTTCATCTATAAAAGCTGTATACAACAATTCCCTACAGTTATGTATTCGGCTTCAGCAGTAGGTAAATAAATTGAATTTTTCTTTTTACTCATCCAAGCTACAAGGTTTCCACCTACATAAAAACATCCACCTGTAGTACTCTTCCTATCATCAGCATTCCTAGCCCAATCAGCATCTGAATAACCAACAAGTGTTAGACTAGTGTCTTTTGAATACCATATCCCATAATCAACAGTAGCATTAAGATATTTTATGATTTTTTTTACTGTTGTAAGGTGAGATTCTTTCGGATTAGCTTGAAATCTAGCACACACACCAACACTAAAAGCTATGTCGGGTCTACTTGTTGTGCTATATAATAGACTTCCTATCATACTTCTATAAAGAGTGGGATCAATGTTTTTACCTATAGAATCATTGCTGAATTTTACTGAAGTGCTCATAGGAGTGCGAGCATTGCTTTTTCCTTCCATTCAAAACTTCTTAACAAGATCTCTTGCATACTTAGATTGTGAGATAAAAATTCATTCTTTACTTTGTTTTACTTGAATGCCCAAGAAAAAATTCAGCTCACCAATCATGCTCATCTCAAATTCATATTTCATTTCATTTGCAAAATCATGTGCAAGAGACTCTAGTGTTGCTCCAAAGACAATATTATCAACATAAATTTGAGCAATTAAGAGTTGTTTACCTGATCTTCTCATGAAAAGAGTCCTATAAGCTTGTCCTCTAATGAAATCATGCTCAAGTAAGTAAGCTGTTAACCTTTTATACCAAGCATGAGAAGCTTGCTTTAATCCATAGAGGGTCCTTTTTAACCTGTACACATAATCAGGATAGAGATGATTAGTAAACCCTTTAGGTTGTTCAAGATATACCTCTTCATGTAATAGTACATTTACAAATTTGATATAATTTGAAGTCTAGATAGCATGCAAGTGAAACTAGAATGTGAACAGATTCCAAAACGGGGGCAAATGTTTCATCAAAATCAATTCTTTCCACTTGTGTGTAACCTTGTGCAACCAACCTTGCTTTATTCCTCACAATGGTGCCATGTTCATCGGATTTGTTCTTGAAAATCCACTTAGTTCCAATACTATTGCAATCTTCTGGTCTAGGAACTAACTCTCATACATCATTTCTAATGAATTGATGAAGTTCTCATGCATTGCGTTGACCCAACTTTCATCATTTAATGCTTCCTCAACCTTCCTAGGTTCAACCTATGACAAATTACACAAACGAAATTTGATTTAGTACTCTTTTTCTAAGTCTCATACCTTCATCTAGATCACCAAGAATATTTTCCCTTGGATGATTTTGAGTAACTCTAAAAGAAGGTTATTTTCTGGTTAGTTTTGTGGTGTGCTTTCTATATAATCTTCTGCATCCTGCTCTTGAGAGTCTTCTTCAACAACTTGTACCAATTCTTAATATTTTCAAGTTCTTGCATGGTGGTTTCAGTTAAAATATCATCCACACCAACATTAATTGATTCCATAACAGTTTTTGTCCGTAAGTTGAAAACTCTATAAGCCTTACTATTTGAAGAATATCCTAGAAACACTCTTTCATCACTTTGGCTTTCAAATTTATGAGTGGTTTCTCGGTCTCTCAAGATATAACATTTGCTCCCAAAAACTCAAAAATACTTCACCGTGGACTTTTTATTTTTCCACAAACTATAAGATGTATATTTGATGCCTGGTCTTAGAACCACTAGATTCATAATGTGATTTGCTGTATTTACAGCTTCTCCCCAAAAGTATAATGCCATCTTCTTATTGCTCAACATGGTTTGGGTCATCTCTTGAATCGCTCTATTTTTCCTTTCCACCACTACATTTCGTTGTGCAGCAATGAATGCAGAAAATTCTTGATGTATACCCTTTTCATCACAAAAATTAGTGAAATTAGTATTTTCAAGCTCTTGACCATGATCACTACGTATTCTAGAGAGAAAAACTTCATTTTCAATTTGTAGTTTCTTGAATAGCTTCTTGGTAAGATCAAAGGCTTCAGATTTTTCTCTCAATAAAATGGTCCATATAAATCTTGAGAAATCATCCACAATCACCATGATATATTTCTTTCCACCAAGACTCTCAGTTTGTGTTGGACCCATCAAGTCCATATGCAGTAGCTCAAGTGGCTGAGAGGTAAGTATGTGAGCAGTTTTATGATGTTGGGCTCTAGTTTGCTTTCCTTCTTGACATGCTCCACGCACTATTTTCTTGGCTTTGATGGCTTTGGATAGTCCATTTACAGCTTTTCTTTTTGAGATTTTTGATAGATCTCTAAAATTAATGTGCCCAAGACATTGATGCCATAATTCAGCTTCATCGAGTAAGGTTCTATGACATTTCAACTTTGAACTTGAGGAGACTCCATAGCAATTATATGAGGTTCTAGTACCCTTTAAAAACCACTCTCCAGCTTGGTTGTACACATTACACTCATCTTTTGAGAACTGCACAAAGAGATTATCATCACAAAACTGAATAATGCTAAGTAAATTAGCTTTAAGACCATTAACAAACAAGACATTATGTAGAACAGGTAAACCAGATATTTCAATACTCCATTTCCCTTCTACAACAACCATGCTCCCGTCTCCAAAGGTCACTGTGCTTCCAGTAGTTGGTTCAACATTCTTGAATAAAGATTTATCTCAAGACGTGTCTTGAACAAGCATTGTCCAGGTACCATAGGCAGTCTTCCATTGATGTAAGTGTTGTGTGAGCAACAAGGCACAAAACATCTTCTTTATTCACCCATTTTAACTTGGGTATTGACTTGTTCTTTTCATTCTCATTATTTTGAATGCTCTTATCTTTATTTTGGAAGCAAAAATATGCTAATTCACCAAGCTTGATACTTAAAAAGTTTATCTGTTGATTTATCTCATCAACTTGATTCTCTAGACTCTTCCCTCTCCTTTTTATATTTCTTTTACTTTTCATTTTCTGCACTTGATAAAAGTTAAAACTGTGTGGTCTTATATGACCAATAACTCCATAATTATGACAAGTAGGAATAAATTGATCATCATATTTACCTTTCATTATTTTTTTGGCTAATTTTTCATGCAGATTTTCTGAATATACTGGTTTAGGTAAATGATGATTTTGAAAATTTTTATCTTGACTTCCTTTAACAAAAACTATACCTTTAGAGGTAGTGGCAACGGATGATGAGGGTAGTTTTTCTTTCCATTATGAAGTCGTATATCCTAGGCCAGTTTTGTTATTACTAACCTTCAGAAAACTCAACATGTCTTCTAATTTTTGTATTGCTGTTTTTTGCTTGCACTCTTGAAGTTTTTCCAATTCTTTTTTCAGTGCATCATTTTGATCATTCAATCTTGATACCTCAACCTCAGCAATTTTTTGTGCCTCCGAGAGATTATTTTTCTCACTTTCCACAGTAGTAAGTCTATTGTACAGCTTTTTGTTAAGTTACTTCAATTTGACTACTTCTTCACATACATTATTATATGCTTCTTGTATGTTAAATCATTATCAGCTTCAACAAATGCTACATCCGAATCACTAAAAACACATTCACTTTCAGCTTTTGTTAGTTCAACCTCAGTGAAACCATTCACAATAGTGGAAAAGGCCATAAAAGATTTTTCATTATCAGATGATGAATTCTCAAAATCAGAACTGTCACTCAGTGTGACATTCAATTCTTTTCCTTTACTTTTTTTGAAGTTTGGACATTCAATTCTTATATGACCATTCCCCGAACATTCATGACACTTCACTTTGTCCTTTTTTTCAATTTTATCTTTATTCCAATTTTCATATTCATTTTTCTTACAAGAAAATTATTTTCCTCTTTTTTGTTTACTACTATCCTTTTTATTAAACATGAATTTTTCGAACTTTCTTGCAATGAGAGCTATTTCCTCATTATTTAGACTTTCTTCATCAGAAGAATCCTCATGATTTTCTTTTATAGTTTTTAAGGGAATGGACTTATATTTTCTCGCTTGAGGAAGTGAAGACTCATATGTTTGTAAAGACATGACTAGCTCTTCTACCTTTATTGCATCCAAGTCTTTAGTTTGTTTAATAGCAGTGACTTTAGGCTGAAATTTTTCAGGTAAGGGCCTCAGAATCTTCCTTACAATTCTTGATTCTTCAACTTTTTCTTTGAGATTAAACCTAGAATTAACAATGTCATTAAGTTTAGCATAAAACTCATAAAAACTTTCATCTTTCACCATCTTAATCTCTTCAAACTTAGAGGTTAACAATTGTAATTTTGAATTTTTCATAGGTTTTGTTACTTCATGCGTAACCTCCAAAATATCCCGTGCTATTTTAGCAATCTGACACATGGAGATTCTCTTAAATTCTTCAGGAGATACAGCCATGAATATAGCATTTAGTCCCTTGCTATTCCAATTACATTTGTTGATCTCATCTTTTGTCCAAGCATCAATACTTGTTGCTGGTTTAGTCCATCATTTTTCAACAGAATACCAGGCTTGCATGCGTACTTTCCAATATGCATAATTTTCACCATTGAAGTGCGGTGGGGCAGTCAATGATGACATATTGCAGGGGCACGGATCACACTAGGATAAGTGAACCACTCTCTGATGCCAATTGAAATTCCCAATGCACCCCTGTAATTTCACTAAATCACCTATCAATTTACTTGAACAAATTGGTTAGATCTTAGTATTAGGATTATTAAATAAATCAAATACTTGAAGTAAATTAAACACTTTATTTAATACAATGATTAGTTTCGAAGGAAAACCCTTTAAAGAACTCTCTGAAGGTAAAACCTTACAGGACAGCCAAATTCAGGAAAGTCAATTTTATTACTTGAAAATCAATTATAAGTATTCATCAATTACAAAACCTTTGCAACTTCACTTTCTTACTTGTCCAGACAAACAACCTGTTTGTTTTCTACAGCAGTAGCAGCCAGAGCCTCTAACGATTAAAATAAAAAATGAAAATCCTTAAGTTGATTTTCCCTTCATAAGCACACGAAAATATATCTCAATATCAAAAACTCCTGGCAGAGTAATGAAACCGAATCCCTTTTCAATATTAGATCTGCAAAGAGTCATTGTTGAAGTAGGATTCTGCTGACAGGTAGAGACATTCGCGAGAACTTTTCTTGACGGATTGCTAACATTTTGCAGTAACACCCCATATTTTAGTGTATTTTTTTAATTGAAAGATTATTGTTATTAATTTAAAAATTTATTCTCTTGTTTTAAAATCAGTTCGATTTTTAGTGGGTTTATTTTTATGATTTTAATTTTTGTGAAAATTATTCTGAAATGATTTCTTATAGTTGATTATTGTAATACATTTAAATTGTTTTTCATATTAAATTAGCTTATTATTGGGTTTAATTATTTATTTTCATTTTAATCGCTGCGTTTGAATTATTTTATTTCACTTGCTGTTTTAAAATCGTTTCCGTTGGATCATTTTTGTGACCCATGATGTGGGAATTGGACCTTATTTTTTTTCCTACATTTTCTCTTTTCTCTTTTCTTTTCTTCCTTTTTTTCTTTTTCTTCTTTTCTTTTCTTTCTTTTTTTTCTTCTTTCTTCCCGGTTCTCACGTGCGCCGCACGACTCTCCCCCTCTCTCTCTCCATCCGTTTCTTCATCCACCCAGCCCCGCAGCCTCGTGTCGCCTCGCACCGCCGTGCGCAACACCGCCCGGCCCACTGTCCTCCCCAGCCACCGGCAACCACCCCCTGTAATCTCAGCCCCAACCGCAACGCCGTTAGCTCCCACGCGCATCGCCAAGCCGCGGCACTCCTTGCGCCGCTGCGCCGCCATCGCGCCACCTCCGGCCACCATCTTCTCACCACATCATCATCGACCTTCTAGCAACCCAATGGACCCAACCACACCTCCGATCTGTCACCAGTGAAGCCCCACCATCAACATTTCCATTTTGAGTGTTTTTACACTTCAATCGCCTATTGCGCTGCCACCCACGGCCAACCACCACCACCAATAGCCTCACCGACATCCCTAAGCCCTACCCTATCAATCTCGGATCTTCGTTTACACCCGTTCAAAAGTGGATTTTTGAGACCCACGGCCACAGTGCATTTGGCACTATTTTTGTTGCTGCGTTGCTGCTTCTAGCACCTCCGTGATCTTTCAAAAATTATATTATAGCATTGTAAGTATTTTTTTCAAAGAACTTTTGAGATTTAAATGTATTTCTGCGCTAATTCATATTTACTGTGAATTTATTAGTTATGTCGGACTGAGTCCGAGGAGTAAGGGAGTCGATGATGGAGTTGTTAGTGTGAGATTGGTTTATGCTATGAAATTTGTAGGCTGTTTCGGGTTTAAATATTAGTGTTTTGAGTTGAACGTTGGTCATGGTGAATATTGGTGATTTTTAGGAAGTGATGATATATTTTGAGATTATGAGGGTTTTAAGTTTTGAGATATTAAAATAGGTTATTTTAGAAGTTTAGGATTAAATATCGAAATCCGTGATTGATTGAAAACTTTTGGAAATTATGTTATTATTTTTTATAGGTGACGATTTATTTTCGACTCGACATTTTTTAGGAAAATTCTAAAAAGCTAAGTTGTTCAGGTAAGCGGGGTTTCTATGCTAGGCCTTACACGAATTATTGAGACTGAGGTTGATTTTCTGAAAACTTTGCATATTTTTATGATGAAATGAGAACTTGGAAAAAATAAAACCAATATCGATCGTTTATTTGCATACTCATGAAATCTGTGTGGAAAAGGAAAAATATATTCTGACATGCATTGTGTAGACATGAGCTAAATTCTGTCATATGGTTTCTGAAATCTGAAAAAATGAGCGATATTGAGAATATGAAAAGTTGTGCATTTATTTAGAAAGATGTTCTGGCTTTTGTGTTCAGTGTGGGTAAACTGTCTGATTTTGTTTTTGGTACTTTGTATTATTTTGATATAACATCTGAAAACCTTTGGCATGGTGTACTGGTTTTCGTATCTGACTCTGTCTCTACTTTGCTCTGCTCTGCTCTGTTATGCTCTGCTCTGTTTGGGTTGGTATCAACTTCTCTGTCTCTGAGTGCATCCACTTTGGAAACAAAGTGGTTTTATTGTAGTCTTTGATGTGTGCACACTCGGGGCTCCGAGAAGAATAAAGGAAAGATTTCATCTCTGTCTCTACCTGGTTTGGCCACCAGGGTTAGCACAACCCTACCACGAGGATAAAACATGGTCTCTGCTCTGTTTGATGCTCTGTTTTGATCTGATGATGATACTCAGTTTATGTTATGCCAAAGTATTATGGGTTTTACGTGTCTTAAAACCATCGTTCTGTTACTTTTGAAAATATGTTCTGCCTTGCATGATAACTGTAACGACCCGACTCTATATTTTTTTTTTTCTTAGGGATAAAATTTAAATAATTTTATTAAGGCTCTATCAATATTATTATTATTATTATTATTGTTATTATTATTTTTCCGTCCAAGCCCTTGAATCCTCTTCTTAATACAACTCCTCTTGCCGGATTTTTTTCTTCTTCTTTGAATTTCAAACAATCCACTCACATGCACGTCTCTTCCTTTATTTTTTTTCTCCAAGGTTTTCCACCATGTTTTTTTTTATACACATACGAGAACTTTGATGGTTGCCGCAATAGCCCTCCATCACGTAGACTCCTCTCGGTGCAAGATTACAATGCATGCACGGCTTCATCCGTTTCCTCCGCATTCACGTTTCTCGTCCTAGGGTTTTCCTTTTTGACTCTCAACTGGCTAGGTTATAAATAGTTAAGCTCTCCTCTGCACGAAAGGAATAGCCACTGCCGCCCACGTCTTTATACACTCCCGCACACAGAGCACTTTCCACAAACCTCCTTCCCTCAAAACCGCAGCTCACGGCCGAGAAGACAAGCTCCACCACCTCCCTCAAGTTCGTCTAGCAGACCACCCAAGACCTTCCCCGTGACTCCCACCGTAAATCCCAGAAAATAACTTCATTGCCGTGTTGGTTCACTTTTTCCTCCACACACACAACCACTGCACTCCACCGGGAACCCACTGCACCACCTTGCCAAAGCCAAGCAAACCACGCCGCAGCTCCTCCCTCTGACCACCTCGTTGCCCAGATAGCCGAATCACTGCACGGCCTGCCCTCGGAAAAGCCATCAAGCTGCTGCCATCCTCCCCTGTTTTAGGCCCTCGAAACAGAGCACCCCCACTCAAACCGAGAACCACGTTTTGCCACATTTGGGCCGCGACGCCACCGTTGGCAGCAGCAGACGACGCCGGAGATCTATCCTCCACTGCCCTGTGACACCACAGCAAGCATCCACCTTTGCTCTGTAAGTTCAAGCCGTGTTCTCCCTCTCTTTCATCCCGTAAACTCTCCCTCTCTCATAACTCTCTCTCACTCTCAGTTGCTTAGCCGCCACTCATTGAAGTTGACGCCGTGCCCAGCCACCAGAACCACCGTCGCGACTGCCTTCTTCCTCTCTCGGTGAGCATCACACCACCCAACCCAAATGCATGCATCCCTTTCACTCGTAAACCAAACCGGATCATGCAACCCGTAAATCATTCTTTTTCTTTAGGTTAGTTATATTACAAAAATGCCCCTCTATTTTATTTTTTCCAAAATGCCCATGTACAGTATGTTATTTTCCAAAAATATCCTTGCTTATTTAAGACTAACGGGTAAGGATATTTTAGTGTCAGGAAGTGTTTAGGTTTAGAAAATATAGACTATTTTAGTAGTTAGGTTTTTAAATAGAACCACTTGTTTAATTAGAAATTTATGCAAAATACGTGTTTATTTTTATAGGCGACCGATTTCGTGCCGAAAATAGTGGATTAGCATTGCAAGGTAAGTAGCATGATCATACCCTTACACGTATGTACAGTAAATAGCATATCTTTTATAAAAATATTTTGCATGTATGCCCTTCTTTGGAAGCTCCTCTTTACGTACCCAATCATGATATATTTATGAAAATCCATGATGTTATGTGAAAGATTATTCATAAAATTATTTATGAAGTGCACGATTTTATGTAAGAGTTATTTCATAAAATTATTTATTAAATGCATGATTTTATGTAAGAGTTATTTCATAGAATTATTTATTAAATGCATGATTTTATGTAAGAGTTATTTCATGAAATTATTTACGAAATGCGTGATTTTATGTGAGAGTCATTTCATAAAATTATTTATGAAATGCATGGTTTTATGTAAAGATTTATGCATTAAAGTATTTTATGAAAAATTATGATTTTATGCGATTGAAACATGTATCACGATATTTATGAAATAATGTGATTTCATTTTAAATCTATGATACGATATGACAAGTATGTATGTGATTTCTTTTGAAATCTATGATATGATATGTATGTGATTTCATTTGAAATCTATGAAATGACAAGTATGCAAGATTGATTTGATAAAATATGTAACGGCCTATGTTATGATATGAAAACGGTACCTATGTTATGTGCATATTGCATTGCCAGGTCGTGCATGCTGGTAGTGCACCTAGTATTGTCCTTCTTATGTATGGATTCCACAACCCGCGGCCACGGGCGGAATCAGAATCTATTTAGATTCGCTAACCCTAACTCACGGGGGTCAACAGTGGGTAACGGCCTATGATAAGTGAAAGATAAGTTAATGTTCATGCTCATGTTATTTATAAATGTATTTAGAATATGCACGCTTTTTATGAAACCTTATGTTATTATGTTTACTGTATGATGTGTTGCTTATTGAGTATTCGACTCATTTTAGTTTATTTTCATGTTTTTAAACCCCCAGGTGATGACATTTATGAAGATGAGACTGCAGGACAGGACTTGACTCCGGGAGGCAAGGCTGAGGCCTAGACAGATTTTGCTATGACTATTTCTATGGTTTAAATAAATTATTTTGATAAGCACATAAGACTTCTGTATTTTTAATAAATGCTTCCACAGACTTTATTTTGAATTTTCAGTATTTATTGAAGTTTGTTATTTTATGGAATTCTTTCGTATCTGGCGCGTTGTTAAAAAGGAAAAACTTTTATATTTAAGTTTAGTAGTAGCGCACTGGCTCCTCAAAAATTCTAAAATGTCTTTTCGGGAACGGGGTGTTACAATAACTCTGGAAAATATTTTGTTCTGTATGCTATACTTTGTAAATTCTTTTGTTTGCATGCTAGCATATGTCCTCTGCTTACTGAGTTGTTGATAACTCACCCCCTATCATTATAATATTTTTCAGATGATATGGAGAGTCCAACTGAGGACTTGGATTAGATTGGTGAGCATGATTAAGCTGAGAGAGGTTGTTAGAAGAAGGAATTCTGATGTCTTAATGTCTTTTAGATTTAATTATATCTTAGACTTGGGTTTAGTAAGACTTTTGAAGATATTAGTTTGATTTGTTATGACTATCGGGAGATTTTGGACTCCTTAGTTTATTTTGCTGCAGTAATAACTTTGTAGAGTTTCAATGTGGTTATTTAGAGTACTTGAGATTGAGTTTTGCTAATAAAGTGTTGGAGTTTTATTTTAGTTGTGTTGGAAAACATGTTCTTAAGTGACAGGTAGTAATTCTCTAGGCCAACCGGGTTTGGGGCGTTACATTTCGCAATAACTCTTCACTGTAATAATTGATCTGTATTCAGCTTCTGTTTGGATAATTGTAAATCTTTTATGAATTCGAATTTCACATTACTGACTTATCTAAACAATTTTAAGGACTTCTAGATAAACTCAATATTGTTAAAGATAAAGTCAGCAATTATTTTACATCATCCAAATTTAAACTTATAATGATAAGATAAATTTTATCATTTAATTAGCTAATTCTAGCTAACTTTAGTATTTACAATTTTAAAAATAGGGAAGGGATACAACTCACGCAAGATGTGACGTAAAGCAAGCCCTTGATTTTGAACACGAGATTTAAATAGTAGGGTGGAGATGTATGGTTACTTTTTTGGCACAAATTACCTACTTCGCAAAACAGAGTTCAGTTCAGATTCTATAATGGCATCTCACACGGCATTCCGCCCAAGCAATCTTGATGATGACCAAACAAAAGAAGATGAGAGCTTCGTCTACGCCGGCCAACTGGCAAACTCACTTGTGCTGCCCATGGCACTGCAAACGGCCATTGAGCTCGGCGTTTTCGAAATTCTTGCAAAAGCAAGTCCTGGAGCTAAGCTCTCCCCCTCACAGATTTCAACAGAGATGCCCACCACAAATCCTGAGGCACCCAAGATGCTAGACCGCATCCTCAGGATGCTAACCAGCCATTCTGTGCTGAGTTGCTCTGCGGGTGCTGATGATGCTGGATCTTTTCAGAGGCTCTACTCTCTTTCACCTGTGTCAAAACAGTTCGTTCCTGACCAAGACGGGGTCTCCTTGCGCCCTTTGATGGCCCTCGTTCAAGACAAGGTCTTCTTAGCTAGCTGGTCTGTACCTATTTTCCCTTCATTTTTCTATTTATTTATTCTACTTCTATTTATATATGCATAGTTTAGTTAGCTTTGTCTTGATCCATAATGTATACTTAAAAATAAGTGAAATGGTTACAAAAAATGTCGTAAAATATAATTTGTAAATTAACTGTAAAATTATTTTTATTATAAAATAAATCTAACCTATTATATAAAATTATATTAATCTATAAATTTATTTTTATAAAATTCTTTACGGTAATAACACTTTCTCTGAAATACAAGAATATCAAACAAGATAAAATCGCCCCAGCTTCTGAATTGTAGCGGGCCACGTGCTCCCTAATCTAGAATCCATATCCAAGAGCTTTTCTGAATTGCCAATAATTAATAATAAAAAACAAAAGCTTTTCTTAACATATATATAATATATCTAGTGAAACTAACCGCCTATTTTTAGCATCTCTAATAAAATCCGAGGAAAAACATCATTTCGGGCCCAAGACGGCCAATTGCAGAAGGTATTAGCTGCGTTTGATGAGTTGAGTTGAATTTTTTTTTTATGAATAGTAATAAGTTAAAATGATAGAATAAATTTTGTAAGGTCTAATTAAAATGATTTTAAATTTGTTTAGACGTTAAGATGATCAATTTAGATATATTTATAAAAAATTGAAAAATATTGTGAGTCCCACGTGTAAAGAAGTATTGAATTAAAAAAGATTGTGGATCTCATGTGTAAAGAGGTTTTGAATTGAGATAAATTTAATAATTTGAAAGTTGGGAGTTTAGACGTTAGATTTAGTTTAAAATTAAATTGAACTGAGTTGAATTTAGATGAGTTTAACAAAAATAAATAAATAAAAAGCACAAGTATTTACTAAAAGGCACGTGCCCGGTTCCCATGCATTGGATCTCATCATTTCGAATTAAAAATAAAAGATAAAAATCTAGACTAAAATGTAATGTCGTTTAATTAAGCGACTAATACAAATTATCGACTTTCTTTCAGTTTGTTTTATAATTTTACATTGTTTGAGCGAAACGTAACATGATTAACATAAAGTCAAGAAGCATTATTTGTCGGTGGCCTAGGTAGGACCCTGGCTATGTCCCCACCCCCCACCTTTCTCCATCTAGAATTATTAGGTCCCGTTTGAATATTGAGATGGTCTTAATCTATTTCATCTGATCTTAATATTTAAATATTATTTAAATACAAATACTATTTATTTTTTATTTTTTTATTTTTTCTATCTAATTGTTACTTAATTATTACATATTTTTCAAACTTCCAAATAAAACCAAAAAACCATTCAAGTTTATTATTATTTTTATTTAATTTTTTTTTTCTTTTTCAAAATTTTATAAAATATATCAACTCAAACTATTTCACTAATATTCATATATTTTTTATTTCATTTCATCTAAATATCCAAATAAGGCCTTATTCTCGCCATTTGCCACGTGCTACTAAGATTCATGTGCATCTTTATTTTTGTGTCCATGATATAAAATTAATCATGATATAAAATTAATATGGTTAGATGGATCATGGTTTTTGACCCTAATCTATTCATAGGTCCCAGCTAAAAGATGCAATTCTTGAGGGAGGAATTCCATTCGATAGGGTTCATGGCACGAGTGCCTTCGAGTATCTTGAAATGGACCCCAGGTTTAATAAGGTTTTTAACACAGCTATGCACAATCACACTACAATGCTTTTTAAGAAGATCCTTGAGTCCTACAAGGGCTTCGAGCCACTCAAGCAATTGGTCGATGTTGGTGGTGGTCTAGGCGGCGCGCTTCACTCAATTACTTCAAAGTATCCCCACATCAAGGGCATTAATTTCGACTTGCCTCATGTCGTACAACAAGCCCCATCTTATCCAGGTATGATTTCAATTCATAAATGATCTCCACCTAATTTCCAATGTTGTTTACCTATATATCTTCTTATTTTACCAAGTTAAAATTTGATTAAAACAATTAGGAGCTAAGTGGCAATTAAATCAATCTTTTTATAAATATATTAATATGTAATTGGATTGAATTGGATCAAGGTTTTATAACTTGGAATCATATTATATATAATATATAAATATATATATGTATCAATTACGATCATTTACACCTATATTCATAACAAAACAAATAAAAATTCATAAGAATAATTAAGAATATAATCCAAAAATGTTACTGAAAATCTAATTAAATTCATTAAATCAGTATAATACACGAACAAATTAACACCTAGCAATAATAGGGTTTTCAAGTTTTAAGGTCAAGATTTGTATAACAATATAATTTTAACTTAAACAGCTATTCAATTAATTAATTAATTGCAAGTTTAAGGGTTGGGGTGCAATTAATTAACTTTTTATTACTCATGTCTAATTGAGTCAACCCGCCGTTTGACCCGAACCTGGCAACACTGGATCGTACTTCTCGGATTCACACAGGTCGTATCAAATATCGCTAGCATTAGATATAACTTGGTACCGATATCTTAAGTTTAAATGCTAGATAACATTATGGTTTGGAAAAATAAGAGCTATGTAGATAAAAGGCGCTTATTAACTAGCTCATATTAACTAGCTCAAGTTGCAGGCGTGGAACATGTAGGAGGAGATATGTTCAAAAGCGTTCCTAAAGGAGATGCAATCTTCATGAAGGTGAGTGAAATATTTAACTTGCAGGGATTCTATCTTGTATGACCCGTACGTATTGACTTAGTAATCCAAATACATTGCAAATTTATTGCCAATGGCACAATCCATTAGTGCAAAACATTGATCATGTTGCTACAACTATATATAGCATTATTTTAAAAATTAAGGGCATTGTGGACATCTCTTTCAAATTTTTGGAGATCGTATTGTCGTTTGGCATAAAAATTTTACAAAAAGGCATGAAGGAGTTCAAGGTGAGAAATCCTATTCTTCAACATATAGATTTTATCATCCAATATCTTCACTTGAAGTGGTTTGCTTATGAAACAACATGAAAGACGGTCAAATCAGTGAGTATAACTGAGATTGATAAATACTTGATGAATATAACATTCCAGCTTTGTTCAAGAAGATATATGTGATCCCATCTATGGATAATTTTATAGGGGATACTTCATGATTGGGGTGATGAACAGTGCTTGAAACTTCTGAAAAATTGCTCTACATCCATTCCAAATGATGGGAAGGTAATCATTGTGGAGGCATTTCTTCCAATGATGCCCGAGGTTAGCACTTGTATGAAGCGCAACTCTCAACTTGATGTGCTTATGATGGCTCAACACCCAGGAGGGAAGGAAAGGACGCAGCAAGAATTTGAGGCCTTGGCAACCAAAGCTGGATTTAAAGGCATCAAATATGAATGCCTTGTTTATAGTTTCCAAGTCATGGAGTTTTTTAAATAGATTGCTTGCTTGTAAAATTTATAGTTGTATTTGTTGTGGACATGTTTTGTACTCCTGCTAATGGTCTCTGATGACCTGTATCAAGTAAATAAGGGAGGCTTGGTATGGTATAGGACACTTCAGACGCCTATAAGTTAGAATAAAGCATATTGAGTATTTCAATTCTTTGATTGTTTAGAAGTTACATCTGGCGTGTGCTTTGACCACCATTTATATAGATTGAGTGTTTAATTGGTACGATTTGCTAACGGCTTGATCCTCTACAATCATGGTTAGACTGCGGGTTGTTAGTACTTTTCTCCGCTATCATGCTAAGCGGAATTGATATATTGGGTGAGTATTTCGGGCGATTATCATGCTTGAGATCGTTCATACTATTCCTTGCCGATACATTATTAACATCATTAAATAGCTATTAATAATGGTTAGACCTGTATCAGTGCATTTGGGAGTCACGACCTTGGTTTTTTGCTAGGCGGGCATGTGATTTTGGATTCATGCATGAGCCTTTATGGTGTGGGGTCTGATCCACTTCACAAGAAGACAATATTTGCTCCTCCAGTATCTATGAATTCTGAAATGAAAATGTTCACAATATAGTTAGGCTTAATTAGAAATTGTATTTAATCAATATTTTAAACATATATTTTACGACGGTTTTAGTTTACTAATAGAAAACAAAGTGCCACTAAAGGTAAGTTTTTTTATGTGTTTGAACACTGATAATTTTACCTTCGAACTGTATCTTTTGTGACGCTTTTAAGTGTAAAGCCCGACTAATGTTAAGAACACATGGAGAAGAACATTAGGACTATCAACAACTCATGTAAAATGATGTTCAAACACTGAAGGTTTATTTACTCGTTAGCTGTACGACTGTAATATCCGAATTCTACTACGTAAGTCCTTACGTTATCTATTAATATTTTAAGTTAAATATTTTGAAATAAAGACTTTTAATATTTTATAAATTTATTTTAAGTTGGGTGAATTTTATTTTATGTGAGTTATTAAATAATTCAAGAGTATAATTTTTATGACCTTAAAATATTTCTTTCAAATTCCTTTAATTTTTATTTATTCAAGAAATCGCACACAAACTCTTTTTATTCATTCCGGGACAAATTTGATTAAAGTCATTGACTTTTCTTTCCCCGGAAACCAAAGCTTCCTCGAGAAGCCAAGTAAATCACCTTACTCCTACACAACAGCGTCTAAGGCAGGCAAGTAAGTGGTTCGTTTCTCATTTTCCTGCACCCGTCGGCTCTAAAGCAAACAAAAGAGAAAAGATTTCCTCAATCCTTCCCTCACACGAAGAACCCTTCGGTTCCACAACCCCCCCGGGGAGCGCGACTTCTCCTTTCCTCAAAGCCGATCTCTCTCATTTTGTAAACCTAAGAGTTTCATTGAAAATCCTCAACGAAACCAACCCTGTAAGTGAATTCTATGGCTCTAATCTCTGGTTTGGAATCTTAGATTTATGGGTTTAACTTAAGGTTTGTTTTAAGAAATTTTCTGTTGTGTTCCAGCTTTGGGTCTATTAAGAACCTCCTTGTAAAACTCTGTGATTATACTCCACGGATGAATGAATGGAACTGCTTCCAGAGAAATATAAGGAATTGATCCTTGCTATTTGGTTGTAGTGAGGGATATAAGAAAATGTAATGGATGTTGTATGAAGAATAAAGAAGAATGCCCTGAAGGTATTTGATAAAAACACTCAGAAAAGCCTCTGGTTCATGGGTACGGGTTCTTCAAGGGACCCCACCTCCCTTACAAAATCCTAAATTCCAGAATACTCCAAAAGATGCCCCACTACACTTCGTTCCTCACTCAAATACCCACTCAGTAACAAACTCTTAGAACTTTAGCTAAACTGACCATGGGTCTCTACATAATAAAAAACAGTAATAAAAACACACCGTTTTAGTTCATCAAAACTGTGCGTATTACAAAAGCAACAATAATCAAACTTAGTCTATTTATCCCTTTTTATTTAAACTGTGAGTTTTCCCCATACAACCCAAACGGTGCGTTTGAGATCTGCCCCATGCGCTGCCGTTTTGAGTTCTAGCTCTTCATTAGTTTCGCAAGCTTCCAGTTCACATCACTTCGGCAGTTTCTTCACTTCGTGTTCCTCTTCCAACCTTAGGGTTTGAACAACTCCATCTTTCTTCACAGCATCTTGCCCACAAGGTGGGGATAGAGCTGTTGGAGCTTCCATAATTTCTCCCAAGTGTTCTCCTCTTCCGTTGTTCCCTTCCATTTCACTAATACCTCTGTTATTCCTCGATTCCCTTCTTTCTATAATCGCCGATCTACAATCAACTCGGGTTCAGGCCGAACCTCCCCATTCGTGTCGACTGGAGGTAGAGTCACCAGTGGTTGGATCAAGCTTCCCACCTTCTTTTTAAGACAAAATACGTGGAAGGTGGGGTGGATCCGAGATGTATCAGGTAGCTTGAGACGATATGTCACCTCTCCCACCTTTTTCTCCACCTGAAAAGGTCCATAGTAGCGAGGAGAAAGCTTCATATTGCGGCGATGTACCATGGATTTCTGTCTGCAACCGAAGGTACACCCAATCTCCTTCCTCAAACTTCCTTTCGGTCCTATGTTTATCTGCTTGTGTTTTCATCATGTTCCTTGCACTTTCGAGATTTTCCTTTAACAGCTTGAGAATTTGGTCTCTATTTTGCATTGTTTGGTCCACTGTCTGGTTTGATGAAGTACCTGGTATATAGGATATGAGTGGTGGTGGAGGGTAGCCATATATTGCTTGAAACGGTGTCATTTTGGTGGCTGTGTGATAGGTGGTGTTATACCACCTTTCCGCAAAGGGAAGCCACTGTGACCATTTTTGGGGTTTAATCCCAGCATAACACCTTAGGTAGGATTCCAGACACTTGTTTAATGCTTCGGTCTGCCCATCCGTTTGAGGGTGGTAGGCCGAACTGTGGTTCAAAACTAAACCTTGCAGTGAGAAGAAGGCTTGCCAAAATGAACTCACAAACACCAAATCCTGGTCAGTAACAATAGTACAGGGTAAACCATGTTGTTTAAACACATTAAGCATGAACAAATTAGCCACAGTAGTTGCTGTATAAGGATGGGATAGGGGTATAAAGTGCCCAAACTTGGTGAACCTATCAACCACAACTAGGATCACAGTAAACCCACTTGACATGGGCAATCCTTCTATGAAATCCATAGAAATATCAGTCCAAGCTTGCTGAGGTATTGGTAGAGGTTGTAGCAACCCCGCAGGTGGTGCTGTCTCGTACTTAACTGCTTGGCAGGTTTCACATTCCCGTACCCATTTTTTTATGTCCTTCTTCATCCCTTTCCAGTAAAAATCCCTCTTAGCACGTTGGTAGGTCTTCAAATACCCCGAGTGTCCCCCTAAGGGATTATCATGTATATGCTGCAACACCTTACTTTTAAAGGCAGACTTGACTGCAAGAACAATTCTCCCTTTTTTTAGAATTAACCCTTGCTGTAATTTATAGCCTTGAACATGAACCTTGCCTTCCTTGAGAGATTGTAGGACCTCCTTTAGCTCACTTGACCCTTCATAACTTTCTTTGAGTTCCCCTACCCAATTAGGTGTTGGAAATGACAGCATAGCTAAGGATCCCTCATTCAACTCCTACATTTCCTCTTTTCTTGACAAGGCATCCGCCACAACATTTTCCTTTCCTTGTTTGTACATAATAGTGAAGTCATACCCCATTAGCTTGCTTACCCACTTTTGTTGAGTGACGGTTCCCACCCGTTGTTCCAACAGAAACTTTAGGGCCTGCTGGTCCGTTTTTACTACAAATGAGTGCCCTAAGAGATAAGGCCTCCACTTCCTTACAGCTGTCACCAATGCTAGGAGCTCCTTCTCATAAGTGGAAAGAAGAAGTTCCTTACCTTTCAATGCTTTGCTCATATAAGTAAGGGGCTGCCCAGCTTGCAATGAGACTGCTCCCATTCCCCTACCGCTTGCATCACACTCAATGGTAAAGGGTTTTGAAAAATCTGGGAGTCTAAGAACCGGGGGTTGTGTCATAGACAACCTCAGCTCCTTAAAAGCCTTCATTGCCACTTCATCCCACACAAAGGCATTCTTTTTTTTAATAAATCTGTTAATGGGGTAGCAATCGTTCCATATCCTTTAATAAACTTGCGGTGGTACCCCGTCAAGCCCAAGAAACCCCTCAATGATTTAACATTCAGTGGTACAGGCCATTCTAACATGGCATCCACTTTATGGGAATCTGCCATTTCCCCGTTTTCATTAATCCCGTGCCCCAAATAATCCACCTCGGTAACTCCAAAGTGGCATTTTGACAATTTGGCATATAGCTGGTTTTTCTTCAGCACCTCCAACACTACTCCCAAATGCTTCTTATGATCTGTCCAACACTTACTGTAAATTAGAATATCGTCAAAGAACACTAAAACAAACTGCCTTAAATAAGGCCGGAACACCTCATTCATTAAACCTTGAAAGGTTGATCGGGCATTAGTCAATCCAAAGGGCATCACAAGGAATTCGTAGTGCCCTTTGTGAGTCCTAAAAGCTGTTTTTTCCACATCTTCAGGCACCACCCTGATTTGATGATATTCGAACTTCAAGTCCAACTTGGAGAACACTACCGACCCATATAATTCATCCAACAGTCCGTCAATAACGGGTATGGGAAGCTTGTCCTTGATAGTCACTTGGTTAAGAGCTATATAGTCGACGCACATGCGCCAACTCCCACCTGCCTTACGCACCAAGAGCATGGGGGAAGAGAAGGGACTTGTGCTAGGTCTTATCACCCCGGACTCTAATAGCTCCACCACAATCTTTTCTATCTCAGATTTTTGGTAATGGGAATAACGATAAGGTCTAGCCTTCATGGGTTGAGTTCCATTTTTAAGGGGAATTCTATGGTCTTGGGATCTTGAAGGTGGCAACCCTCTTGCTACCTCAAAAACTTGGGAAAACATAGTAAGTAATTGTTGGACATCCTCCCTCAAATCTGTGGGTTTCTCCGTATCTCCCTCAAGTAACAGCTGTAAAAAAAACCCTTTTCCTTTATACATCGAAGCACGCATGGCCTTTCCCCCTTTTTCAATTGTAAGGCCATCTAACCTCAGCCCCAATAGTTCCACCTTTTTCCCCAAGTGCTCAAACTTCATACTCAACTCAGCAAAACTCCACACAATGTCTCCAAGGGTTTCCAACCAATCCACCCCAAGGACCACATCACAACCACCAAGAGGCAAAATATAATAAGAAGGGTTAAATTGAATACCTTGTATTTTTGTTTTAACCTTGCTGTAGTGGCCTAGACCTTGCACCATTTGTCCATTTGCAACCTTGACAACAATCTTCTTACCCTCATCGACACCCAACTTTGCAGCTCGTGCAATAGATGGATCCAAAAAACTATGCGTAGACCCAGAGTCCACCAAAAGTACCACTTGTATACTCCCAATCCACCCAACAAGTTGCATAGTTTTTGAGCTAGGAGTCCCCGTGATCGCATTTAAAGAAATTTTGGGTTCCACCATTACCCCTTTTTGTTTTGAGTCTAATTTAGTCATAACATCAGCAAGTACAACAGCTGTTTCTTCCTATTCTTCCTTACTTTCCTGCTCCTCAATCCCTTGTATGAAATAAGTTTTTGGATTTTTGCATACATGATTGGGGTTCCACTTCTCGTCACAATGATAGCACAACCCCTTTTTCCATTTTTCATCCCACGCTGTAGAGAACACTTTCTTGATGGGGCTACTGTTTTTCTGGGTGTAATTGCCACTACCACTGCCACCATAGGAGGTATAAGTGCTACTAAGATTAAACAAGGCCTTCTCACCCGGCAACTTCACTGATTTCTTAAACATGGGAAGAGGCAACCTCACTGATTCGGGCTAATCCAAACGCTGCAGTCAGATTGTGTGGGTTAAACATGGGAAGAGGCAACCTTATTTCATCCTTTAACCCACTAAGAAAGCAACTCAGTTATGGTGCTAGGATATGCCCCTAACTCTATTCGACAGTGCCTCAAAATTAGCCTTATAGGCTGCTACCGTGGTGCTTTGTTTTAACCTTGTCAAGGACTCCATGGAGTCGTCATAGGCCGTTGGTCCGAAGCGAACCAACATAGCATGCACCAAGGTTTCCCAGCTCACAAACTGGGCTGTGTCTAAGGCCTCCTGGTACCATACCAAGGCTTCCCCTTCCATGTGGTATGAGGCCAACAAAAGTTTTTGGGCAGGGGTAGTTTGATGGAATTCAAAGTATTGTGAAGCTTTGAAAATCCATGCTGATGGATTTTCTCCATTAAAATGGGGAAAGTCTAAGCGAACACCTCTCACATTTGGACCCCGTTGCTGCAGCTGATCATTTTCTTGTTGGTTTTGCAGGTCCCTAGCCATGTTCCCTTGGTGAGCTACCAAGGTGCGAACCATTTCAGTGATCTGGTCGAGTCTTTCATCAATGGTATTGAGGCGGGTTGTTGTTGCTTGATGGTTTTCATCCAAGCTATCAATCTGTTGTTGCATGTGTTTGGATCTAGTGGCATCAACCATGGTCTTTAATGGGTATTCTGGTTTATATATATCTATTTGGGTTGGGTATGGTCAATGGGTGCCTGTTTGGATGGTTTCTGGAATGTGAATGGATTTCTGGTTTTTGAGTTTTTGGATTTATGGGTTGTAATTGTGGAAGTAAATGTTGGCAGGATCGGTACCCTTGGATACCACTTGTTAAGAACCTCCTTGTAAAACTTTGTGATTCTACTCCACAAATGAATGAATGGAACTGCTTCCAGAGAAATATAAGGAATTGATCCTTGCTGTTTGGTTGTAGTGAGGGATGTAAGAAAATGTAATGGATGTTGTATGAAGAATAAAGAAGAATGCCCTGAAGGTATTTGATAAAAACACTCAAAAAAGCCACTGGTTCATAGCTACGGGTTCTTCGAGGGACCCCACCTCCCTTACAAAATCCTAAATTCCAGAATACTCCAAAAGATCCACCACTACACTTCGTTCCTCACTCAAATACCCACTCAGTAACAAACTCTTAGAACTTTAGCTAAACTGACCATGGGTCTCTACATAATAAAAAAAACAGTAATAAAAACACATCGTTTCAGTTCATCAAAATTGTGCGTATTACGAAAGCAACAATAATCAAACTTAGTCTATTTATCCCTTTTTATTTAAATTGTGCATTTTCCCCATACAACCCAAACGGTGCATCTGAGATCTCCCCCATGCACTGCCGTTTTGAGTTCTAGCTCTTCATTAGTTCCGCAAGCTTCCAGTTCACATCACTTCGGCAGTTTCTTCACTTCGTGTTCCTCTTCCAACCTTAGGGTTCCAACAGGGTCTTTCGGATTTCTCTTCCCCTTCTCATTTGCTATGTTTTCCGTGGCTCAAAAGGGGACCAAACCAGGTAATAATTCTTCCGTGAGTTTTTCTTGTAAATTGGGGGTTTTTCTAAGCATGTTGTGCCTTGTAATTGAGGGTTCGATTTCTGTGTTAGCCGACTAATTGTGAGAGTTCTATACCATTTTCTTGTTGCTTTCTGTAGTGGTGGTTCTAGTGGAGTAGTAACCAAAATGCCCTGTTTTTGGGCAGACCAAATGTCTTGAGAAGATTTTACCGTGTGTCTCTTATCATTGAGATGGCATCTCTTCTGGTTTATGTTTGTTTGTCACAAGTGATGACTATTTGATCTGTTGTGTGTATATATATATATATGAAGAAACCGTGTGTGTATGTGTTCTGTTTTGGCTGTCCCAGCCGTGTGTTGCACAAAGCAAAATTGTAGTCCATTCTTGTGTTTTATCAAGCTTAAGCCATGTTTTAATTTTTGTTAAAGTCATGTCTTTATGTGTTAAATTAATGGAGTTAAAGTTTATAGTTTTAGACATGTTTTCCCTAAGATTTATGGCCTAAGTAAGCCACTAAGATTTTTTAAATTAAATTAATCAGCTTACCTTAGGAATTCTTAAAATTGCCAAGAGTTTTATCTCTTTATTAGTACTGTTTTCAGATTATATATATATATATATGAGGATTTCTTGAGTTTCTACCACTCGAGATATTTAATTGTATGGTTGAGATTTGGTTAAGTGAGGGATGTTTAAGACCATGAATGCACTGAGATTGCTAGCTGTCCATGTACTACAGATACTTTGAAAATATATTTTGTTTTGGAAGTCTAAACCAACCCATGTTATCCTTGCTCAACTTCATCCCTTTTTGTTTAACCAAAGATAAACTTTAGTATGAGGAACCATTGAAGAATAAGTGACAAAAGTCAACTCTTTTATGAGCAATGCCTCTTGTTGGATTTGCCTTCCACATGATGATACAAAACTGTCAAAATGCCCTTCTTTATGAAAATTTCAGATTATAGCACCTCTTTGTTCCCTACCTTTTTCCTAAATAAATCCCTACCATCCTATACATTTTAACTTGTGATCCCTACCTATCCCTAGTATAGGAAACAATAGCCTTTAAAGAGGAACAACAAGTAAGCTTCATGCTTTCATGGGTTCTTTAAATATTGGAAGGAGGATATTAAGAGTTGACTTAGTGCTATGTATGTAGCTAAGGGGTTAAGGAAAACGTTTTAATTCAAACTTGGAAGTTTAGTGAGCCCGTATGGGTGTCGGTTAGTAAGCTTAAAGTGAAATGAATATTGATGTATTTACTCCATTTCATTGAATAGGAGTTTATTTTCAAGTTCAAAGGAACTCACTAGTAAAGCTCTCAGGTAAGTAGCTATGACCATGCTCCTTACACACAAAGCTCTCTTATGAAAGAATCTTTCTCTCTCTTTACACTTGTTCTCTTATGAAAGAATAAATGTATATATATATTATGTACAAACCTTCCTTGATAGCCTCTGTTAAGCACCCTATCGATTATTATTGTGTGTATGTGTATAAGGTACTGCATGCACGTAGGTTCTAAGTCATGAGGGTTCCATACATGCTCTCTCAATAAATTTATTGTTTTTTCAGATCGGTAGAATAGCATTAAAATGTATCTTTTTCATACAAATGCATGTGCATTGGAGTAAGAAAGATAATGAAAATGTTTTGATTGCAAAGAGGGAAGGAGATAAACGTCTCATGCCTTAGGCTTCATGAGATGCTCTAAATGACGCGAAAAAAATGTTTTAAAATGTCCCTATGAACTCATATTTTAAATAGTGCGAAGAAAGAGTTTGAAGATGTCCCTACGAATTGATGTTAAATTGTTCCTGTGAATTGATGCTTTATGGATGCCATGAAAAAAATGATGTTTAAGCTCATACTTTAAAAGTGATGTTTCTTCATGAATGCACTGTTAAATGAAAAGATGATGTTAAGTTCATATTTTTAAATGACGTTTTCCATGAATGAACTGTAAATGTAATGGATTGAAAGGACTGACATGAATGAATGAATGCTTAATGTATGAAGATATGTAACGGCCATATAAATGAATGGAAAGGGTACCAATGAATTGGCAGATTGCAATGCCGGGTATGTAGTACTGGTAGTGCACTCAGTTATGCCTCCTGACTGAAAAGGAATTCCCAACCTGTGGCCACGGGCGGAATCCAGGTCCAAATGAAGACTGCTAGCCCTAACACACGGGGTGTAATAATGTGTATTGGCCAAAGAAAGTGAAACGTAAAGTTTTTTCTAAAAAATGTTTATGCATGAAAGTTAAGAAATGTTTATGTATGAAAGTATGACTTATTTCGTAAACTGTTATATATGAAAGCATTGTCAAGAATTAGCAAAAATGTTTATGTATGCATGTTTTCAAAAGAAAAGAATAGATGCCTAGTATGTTCACTGCATGGTGTACTATTTCTAAGTATTCAATTAATTTTGTTATAAATGTTTTAAACGTCCAGGTAATGATGAAAAGGCTAGGGAGCAAAGCATTATTGCAGAGGGAGAGGCAGACACTTAGGACCTTCCCTAACAAGGACAGTTATGTTTTGAATGATGGGTTATGTTATGTTTAGACATTTTATGTGGGGAAGGACTTTGAGAGTCTCTTATGGATGAATGTTCGAATAGAATGTTCATTAGGTGTTCCCTTATTAGATGAAAAAAATTAAAGTGTACGTGTGTCATGTCCATGCCGATCGCATGTTATTGAAGAAAGAAAAAAAAATGAAAATGAAAAAAAAAAAGGATAGGCATGTAAGTCGCGATTCTGTCCCTCTCCGGGGCGGGGTCGTGACAAGGACATATTTTAAAAAAAGTACTTGATGTTAGTACTTGATGTTTGGAAGGATAAGGACGCGATCTATGTAAACAAGTAGACCAAAATGGTTGGACTCCGCTTCACATTGCTGCATACATGGAAAACATTGAGCCAACAAAACTATTTCAAGAATTTGATAGAGAGGTAGCATAAATGGAAGAGGGAGAGGGTAGGACATGAGCTCTTCACATTGCAGCTCATTACAACAACTACCATGTAATAAAAGTGATTGTATCAGTGTGTCTGGAATGTTGCGAAGTGGTTGACAATGACGGCCGCAATGCACTCCATCTCGCTGTGAGCAATAGATTGTTTTGGTCTCTTGACTCTTGAGATGGTATATTCTTTTTGTTAGTTTGCCACTAAAACTCTGCTAGCTTACCTTCGCTTTCCAACCCATGGAGATTTCACTCTTATGACCTTTGAAGAATATACAAACTAAACAAAATGTCGTTGTGTAATTTTATTTCCATAAAAACTTATTTAGATAAAAAATTAAAACAGTTTTTTTTTTCCTTCAATGCTTTGTAGAAGAAAATAAATATTGTCATTTTTAATAAATATTAATGAAATTTTCTTGGAAAAAAAAAAACTACTCACTTTTTTTAAACTATCGATCCATCGACCTTTTCTATTTCAATTTCTCCCATACAGAAAATGTATACTTTTTTCTCTCTTTTGTCAAATTTTTTAAGCCAGACTTCAAGAATCTCAATAGCTTTGAAATGGACCTTTCTTTGGGGCCATGTTAAGATTTTTTATTGGGCCTTTCCTTGGCCTAAATTGTTAGCTAAGTTTAATCTTAGTCTTGGGTCTTACTAAGTTGGGCCCTATAGTCTTGTGTCTACTAAGTTGTGCCTAGAGTCTTGAGTCTACTAAGTTGGGCCTAGAGTTTTGTGTGTATCCTGAGCCCTCTTATCTTAATAAGCTAGAGCCCTTATTTAGCCAACTTTGGCCTTCTCCAAATCTATCTATTATTTTAACCAAGTTACTTAGCTCATAGGGATGGCAAGTCTCCAATATGTCACTTGTCATTCTACCATTGGCCTCTTGGCACATTTTCTTAAAATTAATATAGCACTAGAATTCTCTAAAAATATTAACTAAACGTAAGGAGTAAGTTTCTTTGCCAACTCATACTCCAAAATTTTCATTTTTTGCAAGGATCACAACTTCTACTTAGTTAGGGTCATGATTATAATGGTCAAATGCTAAGGTGCTTTTAAGTGGGGTGTTGCAAGTATAACCTTCCAGAGTATTCTATTTCTATTCTTTTCCAAATCAAAATTAAAAATCATAGAAATTATGCTTACCCAAGAAAGAAGGTTATCTTTTTGTTATCATTCTCTTAATTTCGAACATAATAGCAAGTGGGCATTTTTTTCCCTTTGCGATTGCAGAGGCTAGTTCGCTGTAAGAGGAGGAGAGAGAGACTGAAGCAGTTTGAGGGGAGAGAGAGAGAGAGCTAGGGGAGAGAGGGAGAAAGATGAGCGCACATACTAGGAAGGCCGATTGTTTGAATGTGGTCAGCTCTTTTTTTTTCTTTCTTATAATTAGAATGATGATGTGTTACTCGTCCTAGTGTCTCTCCCAGTAAGAGCCACTTCATGGTGTTAACATATAACAATATAGATTCTCAGTCGTGCAATAACATAAAAATCAAAATTATCAAATAATATGAAAATCAAAATAAATCTAGAAATAATAAAAGGCAAAGAAGGAAAAATATTAAAGAAAGAGAGGAGGTAGAATAAATGAATGAAGAAGAGGAAGCAATAACTAAGAAGAAAAGGAAGGCATCTGGGAAGGGAGAGAAAAAAGAAAAAGAACAAATAAAGAGGAAAAGAAGGAAAGAAAAGATAGAAGAAATAGGAACATAAGACGATTGTGTGAGGAGGACAAAAGAAATAAGAGAAGAAAAGAAAAGAAGTGGGGAAGAGAAGAAAGAAAAAGACAAGGAAAGGAAATTAAAGAGAAGAAAGAAAGATGTTACAACAATGAGTATTGCTACATACAGTCATGGAGTGTGCAAGTGTCATACAGTCGCTTTGAAAAAAAATGGGGTTCACTATTAAAAAATTAATTTTTTTCATGTGGATCCCGTATTTATTTATTTTTTCAAAATAATTACACGACGTTTCCGTACTTATGACTACAAGTATCATTTCTCTATTTTAAAATTATTTTGTAAATCAAACATTTAACTTCAAAATAATATGGGTTAACTACTGCAAAATTAGTCACGTGGTTTTCACTGATTTGCAAAAAAACCCAACTTTTAGCAATTTAAATCCTTAGGCCTACAATTTTTTGTAATTAAGCCCCTCTATTTATAACAAAGATCCAGAGTTATTTTTAAAATGACAGCAAATATATTTTGTTAGCAAATCCAAGAAAAATTAATTAATTAACTACTTAAGAAACCATAAACAATTTTTAAATAAAAGTATTTATTAATTAATTCCTAAAAAACTAGAAATTTTTTAAGAAATCAATGTTACAAATCTTTAAAATATGAATAAAATATTTTCTCTCCATTCCACCAAATCTTATAGCATTTCTGTATACTTTAATAAGATGGTTGACGTGTTAACTGTTAAGTTTAACTTCAACAACTAAT
>NW_023361470.1:0-211 GCF_001411555.2 Juglans regia
GAGCAAAAACAAAAGGACTTCAAAGACCAGTAGGGAAGCTATACTTAGCATGAGAAATTCAACCAATCCAAACTAAGATATCAATGTCGTAAACAAGTTCAATGGAGTTACGCTAGAAAAGAGGAAGAAATAGAGATAAAGAGATAGAGAGATAGAAACAGAGATAGAAACAGAGAGAGAGGTCGAGTTCCCTTGAATGTCGAAGTTGGCC
>NW_023361471.1:0-204 GCF_001411555.2 Juglans regia
TGTATTCAAAACCTATAATAACATAAACTGAATCACAAATTCAAACCTGAAGCTTTGTAGCAGCATTAGCATGTTCCTTGATCTGTGCATCAAAGTTGCTTTGCATTCCCATTATCTCAGATCTATTTCCTTTTTAAGTTTGAAGTCGAAACCCAGTACGGATTTCATTCCAGCAGCCAGCCATCTTTATATTTTTGACTGTCT
>NW_023361472.1:0-211 GCF_001411555.2 Juglans regia
GCGCCCTCCTACTCATCGGGGCCTGGCACTTGCCCCGACGGCCGGGTATAGGTCGCGCGCTTCAGCGCCATCCATTTTCGGGGCTAGTTGATTCGGCAGGTGAGTTCTTACACACTCCTTAGCGGATTTCGACTTCCATGACCACCGTCCTGCTGTCTTAATCGACCAACACCCTTTGTGGGTTCTAGGTTAGCGCGCAGTTGGGCACCGT
>NW_023361473.1:0-209 GCF_001411555.2 Juglans regia
GGGGCTGTCAAGGCAAGCCATGGGGCTGTCAAGTCAGGCCATGGGGCTTGCCATGGGGCTGTCAAGGCAAGCCATGGGGCGTGCGAGCGGGGCTGTCAAGGAAGGCCATGGGGCTTGCCACGGGGCTGCCAAGGCATGCCATGGGGCTTGCCACGGGGCTGTCAAGGCAAGCCACGGGGCTGCCAAGGCAGGCCATGGGGCGTGCGAGC
>NW_023361474.1:0-201 GCF_001411555.2 Juglans regia
AGGCAAGCCATGGGGCTTGCCACGGGGCTGCCAAGGCATGCCATGGGGCTGTCAAGGCAAGCCATGGGGCGTGCGAGCGGGGCTGTCAAGGCAAGCTGTGGGGCATGCCACGGGGCTGTCAAGGCAAGCCATGGGGCTTGCCACGGGGCTGCCAAGGCATGCCATGGGGCTGTCAAGGCAAGCCATGGGGCGTGCGAGCGG